>NC_074699.1:0-99683 GCF_029448725.1 Salvelinus fontinalis
GGTGGGGGGAAGGGGAGTGAGACAGAAAGAGAGAGAAGGGGAAGGGGAGTGAGACAGAAAGAGAGGTGGGGGGAAGGGGAGTGAGACAGAAAGAGAGGTGGGGGGAAGGGGAGTGAGACAGAAAGAGAGAGAGGGGGAAGGGGAGTGAGACAGAAAGAGGGGTGGGGGGGAAGGGGAGTGAGACAGAAAGAGGGGTGGGGGGAAGGGGAGTGAGACAGAAAGAGAGAGAGGGGGGAAGGGGAGTGAGACAGAAAGAGAGAGAGGGGGGAAGGGGAGTGAGACGAAAAGAGAGGTGGGGGGGAAGGGGAGTGAGACAGAAAGAGAGGTGGGGGGGAAGGGGAGTGAGACAGAAAGAGAGGTGGGGGGGAAGGGGAGTGAGACAGAAAGAGAGGTGGGGGGGAAGGGGAGTGAGACAGAAAGAGAGGTGGGGGGGAAGGGGAGTGAGACAGAAAGAGAGGTGGGGGGGAAGGGGAGTGAGACAGAAAGAGAGGTGGGGGGGAAGGGGAGTGAGACAGAAAGAGGGGTGGGGGGAAGGGGAGTGAGACAGAAAGAGAGAGAGGGGGGAAGGGGAGTGAGACAAAAAGAGAGATGGGGGCAGGGGAGTGAGACAGAAAGAGGTGGGGGGAAGGGGGGTGAGACAGAAAGAGGTGGGGGGAAGGGGGGTGAGACAGAAAGAGGGGTGGGGGAAGGGGGGTGAGACAGAAAGAGAGGTGGGGGGAAGGGGGGTGAGACAGAAAGAGAGGTGGGGGGAAGGGGGGTGAGACAGAAAGAGAGGTGGGGGGAAGGGGGGTGAGACAGAAAGAGAGGTGGGGGGAAGGGGGGTGAGACAGAAAGAGAGGTGGGGGGAAGGGGAGTGAGACAGAAAGAGAGGTGGGGGGAAGGGGGGTGAGACAGAAAGAGAGGTGGGGGGAAGGGGAGTGAGACAGAAAGAGAGAGAGGGGGGAAGGGGAGTGAGACATAAAGAGAGAGAGGGGGAAGGGGAGTGAGACAGAAAGAGAGAGAGGGGGAAGGGGAGTGAGACAGAAAGAGAGAGAGGGGGAAGGGGAGTGAGACAAAAAGAGAGAGAGGGGGAAGGGGAGTGAGACAGAAAGAGAGGTGGGGGAAGGGGAGTGAGACAAAAAGAGAGATGGGGGAAGGGGAGTGAGACAAAAAGAGAGATGGGGAAGGGGAGTGAGACAGAAAGAGAGAGAGGGGGAAGGGGAGTGAGACAGAAAGAGAGAGTGGGGGAAGGGGAGTGAGACAGAAAGAGAGAGAGGGGGAAGGGGAGTGAGACAGAAAGAGAGAGGGGGGAAGGGGAGTGAGACATAAAGAGAGAGAGGGGGGAAGGGGAGTGAGACAGAAAGAGAGAGAGGGGGGAATGGGAGTGAGACAGAAAGAGAGAGAGGGGGGAAGGGGAGTGAGACAGAAAGAGAGAGGGGGGGGAAGGGGAGTGAGACAGAAAGAGAGAGGGGGGAAGGGGAGAGAGACAGAAAGAAATTTGAGGGGAAGGAGAGAGAGAGGAGTGTGTGACCTCTGACCTGGAAGATGACGAGCTCCGCCGCCTCCACTTTCCGCTGCTCAGCTACGATGTCATCACTGAGTCGACCCTCCTTCCAGGCTTGCATGGTCTCCTCTCCGTACTTGAAGTGCTCCGGGTTCTTCACCTCACCTGACAAAGAGACAGAACAGCAGCAACGTCAAGCGTGTGTGTAGTTTGTTGGCACGTATGTTGGCGTGTGTGTGTGTGCGTGTTGGTATGTGTGTGTGCGCGTGTTGGCAGGTGTGTGTTTTGGCATGTGTGTGTGTGTGTTGGCGTGTGTGTGTGTGTACCTGTGATATCCTCCATTGTGGCGGAGGCTCTGAAGTTCATGGCGTAGAGGTCAGACACAACAACCTTGTAGCCCTGCTGTCTGAGGGCTTCCACGGCAACATCCTTCGCTGCCGAGTTAAAGGACTCCCCACTCTGATGGGCGTACACAATCAGCACTGTCTTCTGAGCTGGTACACACACACAAGAACACACACACACACACACACAGGGACGCATGTATGATAAGCTGGTGGATGGATCAGTCATAATTGTTTCCCTAAATCAAAACTACACATCAAGTTACATTTCGTTATGAATGTGTTATTATCTGTTTTTTACTCACTCTTAGAAAAAAAA
The DNA here is from genome assembly GCF_029448725.1 of Salvelinus fontinalis. NCBI lineage: Eukaryota > Metazoa > Chordata > Actinopteri > Salmoniformes > Salmonidae > Salvelinus > Salvelinus fontinalis. The sequence continues at coordinate 2,147 of NC_074699.1, forward strand.
CTTTCCAAAAGGGTTCTGTGGCTGTCGCCATAGGAGAACCCTTTTTTGGTTACAGGTATAACCCCTTTGGAACCCAAAAGAGTTCCACCTGGAACCAAAAAGGGTTCTACCTGGAACCAAAAAGAGTTCTACCCGGAACCAAAAAGAGTTCTACCTGGAACCCAAAAGAGTTCTACCTGTGACCAAAAAGAGTTCTACCTGGAACCCAAAAGAGGTTATTCAAAAGGGTTCTTCTATGAGAACAGCTGAAAAACCCTTTTTGGTTCTAGAGAGCACCTTTTTCCCAAGAATGTATGTCATTACTGGGTTATGACTGTGTCTGTGTTCCACATGGCACCCTATTCCCTTTATAGTGCACTACTTTTGACCAGTGTCCAATAGGGTGGTGTACTATATAGGGCAGTGTTTCCCAGCTCCAGTCCTCCCAACAGTACACATTGTTGTCCCTGATTCAACATGTCAACGAATCATCAACCCCTCAGTGAGTTGAATCAAGGTGATGTGGGCCTCAGTCTGTATTAGTGGGCTATTACCCAGGATAACAGGAAACGTCATGAACACGTTCTAGGTTTGTTTGCGGCAATGACAATTTCCCCTTTCGTCTCAATGAGCAGTAGACGGCTTGTACATTCCTAATGTTCTGTACCTGTGTACAGCAGTCAGTCATCACATACTTTCAGAGAGAATCGTGAAACATGTCTGGTGAGTCTGCCATTTGGGAGGGGAGGGGTACAAAAACAATATCCTATTTCACACAGCTGTCACGACTTCCTCCGAAGTCGGTCCCTCTCCTTGTTCGGGCGGCGTTCGGCGGTCGTCGACCTTCTAGCCATCGCTGATCCTCTTTTCATTTTCCATTGGCTTTGTCTTGTCTTGTATCACACCTGTTTCCAAATCCCATTCATTACATGTTGTGTATTTATTAACCCTCTGTTCCCCCTCATTGTCCTTGTCGGAGATTGTTTGTTTGTAAGCTTTGTGTAAGATTATGTTCTGGTGTGCGACGGTTTTTGTACCCATTTGTATTATTTGATATATTTTCGGTCGTTTTGAGCACTTATTAAACTGCTTCGTTTTATAGCAAGGTGGATCTCCTGCGCCTGACATGCCTGCCACCAGCACGCACCCATACAACAACACTGCCTGTAGGCTGGTCAGGAGGCTCCACAACATCCTCCTGCTACAGAGTCTTGGAGCCCCTCCCATCTGTAAATAAAAACAACGAGAAAATAGGAGGATGTTTGAAATTATTTATTTACTTTTTTTTTTTTTTACTTTTTTACTTTTGATACTTAAAGTATTATTATTATATTTTTTTTTTAGCAATTATTTTTTACTTTTGATACTTAAGTATATTTAAAACCAAATACTTTTCAGACTTTTTCAAGTAGTATTTTACTGGGTGACATTTCACTTTGGCACAACTCTGCCAGGACCTAGGATCAAGAGAGACACTCAAGTGTTTTAGTACTATATCTCTTGACACAATGATGAAAATAATCATGGCCTCTAAACCTTCAAGCTGCATACTGGACCCTATTCCAGCTAAACTACTTAAAGAGCTGCTTCCTGTGCTCGGCCCTCCTATGTTGAACATAATAAACGGCTCTCTATTCACCGGATGTGTACCAAACTCACTAAAAGTGGCAGTAATAAAGTCTCTCTTGAAAAAGCCAAATCTTGACCCAGAAAACATTAAAAACTATCGGCCTATATCGAATCTTCCATTCCTCTCAAAAATGTTAGAAAAAGCTGTTGACAAACAATGTATACGAAATGCTTCAGTCTGGTTTTAGACCCCATCATAGCACTGAGACTGCACTTGTGAAGGTGGTAAATGACCTTTTAATGGCGTCAGACCGAGGCTCTGCATCTGTCCTCGTGCTCCTAGACCTTAGTGCTGCCTTTGATACCATCGATCACCACATTCTTTTGGAGAGATTGGAAACACAAATTGGTCTACACGGACCAGTTCTGGCCTGGTTTAGATCTTATCTGTCGGAAAGATATCAGTTTGTCTCTGTGAATGGCTTGTCCTCTGACAAATAAACTGTAAATTTCAGTGTTCCTCAAGGTTCCGTTTTAGGCCCACTATTGTTTTCACTATATATTTTACCACTTGGGGATGTCATTCGAAAACATAATGTTAACTTTCATTGCTATGCTGACGACACACAGCTGTACATTTCAATGAAACATGGTGAAACCCCAAAATTGCCCTCGCTAGAAACCTGTGTTTCAGACATAAGGAAGTGGATGGCTGAAAACGTTCTACTTTTAAACTCGGACAAAATAGAGATGCTTGTTCTAGGTCCCAAGAAACAAAGAGATCTTCTGTTAAATCTGACAATTAATCTTGATGGTTGTACAGTCGTCTCAAATAAAACTGTGAAGGACCTCGGCGTTACTCTGGACCCTGATCTCTCTTTTGACGAACATATCAAGACTTTCAAGGACAGCTTTTTTCCATTTACGTAACATTGCAAAAATCAGAAACTTTCTGTCCAAAAATGATGCAGAAAAATTAATCCATGCTTTTGTTACTTCTAGGTTAGACTACTGCAATGCTCTACTTTCCGGCTACCCGGATAAAGCACAAAATAAACTTCAGTTAGCGCTAAATACGGCTGCTAGAATCCTGACTAGAACCCCAAAATTTGATCATATTACTCCAGTGCTAGCCTCCCTACACTGGCTTCCTGTTAAGGCAAGGGCTGATTTCAAGGTTTTACTGCTAACCTACAAAGCATTACATGGGCTTGCTCCTACCTATCTTTCCGATTTGGTCCTGCCGTACATACCTACACGTACGCTACGGTCACAAGACGCAGGCCTCCTAATTGTCCCTAGAATGTCTAAGCAAACAGCTGGAGGCAGGGCTTTCTCCTATAGATCTTAATTTTTATGGAATGGTCTGCCTACCCATGTGAGAGACGTAGACTCGGTCTCAACTTTTAAGTCTTTACTGAAGACTCATCTCTTCAGTGGGTCATATGATTGAGTGAAGTCTGGCCCAGGAGTGTGAAGGTGAACGGAAAGGCTCTGGAGCAACGAACCGCCCTTGCTGTCTCTGCCTGGCCGGTTCCCCTCTCTCCACTGGGATTCTCTGCCTCTGGTGCTCTTTCATGCCGTCCCTAGGAGGGGTGCGTCACTTGAGGGGGTAGAGTCACTGACGTGATCTTCCTGTCTGGGTTGGCGCCCTCCCTTGGGTTGTGCCGTGGCGGAGATCTTTGTGGGCTATACTCGGCCTTGTCTCAGGATGGTAAATTGGTGGTTGAAGATATCCCTCTAGTGGTGTGGGGGCTGTGCTTTGGCAAAGTGGGTGGGGTTATATCCTTCCTGTTTGGCCCTGTCCGGGGGTATCATCGGATGGGGCCACAGTGTATCCTGACCCCTCCTGTCTCAGCCTCCAGTATTTATGCTGCAGTAGTTTGTGTGTCGGGGGGCTAGGGTCAGTTTGTTATATCTGGAGTACTCCTCCTGTCTTATCCGGTGTCCTGTGTGAATTTAAGTATGCTCTCTCTAATTCTCTCTTTCTTTCTCTCTCTCGGAGGACCTGAGCCCTAGGACCATGCCTTAGGACTACCTGGCACGATGACTCCTTGCTGTCCCCAGTCCACCTGGCCGTGCTGCTGCTCCAGTTTCAACTGTTCTGCCTGCGGCTATGGAACCCTGACCTGTTCACCGGATGTGCTACCTGTCCCAGACCTGCTGTTTTCAACTCTCTAGAGAGACAGCAGGAGCGGTAGAGATACTCTTAATGATCGGCTATGAAAAGCCAACTGACATTTACTCCTGAGGTGCTGACTTGCTGCACCCTCGACAACTACTGTGATTATTATTATTTGACCATGTTGGTCATTTATGAACATTTGAACATCTTGGCCATGTTCTGTTATAATCTCCACCCGGCACAGCCAGAAGAGGACTGACCACCCCTCATAGCCTGGTTCCTCTCTAGGTTTCTTCCTAGGTTCTGGGACTTTCTAGGGAGTTTTTCCTAGCCACCGTGCTTCTACACCTGCCATTGCTTGCTGTTTGGGGTTTTAGGCTGGGTTTCTGTACAGCACTTTGAGATATCAGCTGATGTACGAAGGGCTTTATAAATACATTAGATATGATTTGATACCTGACTCATTTTCTATTAAGGTATATTTGACTGTTTCCATGACTGCCAATACATCATACATCCATTGTGTTTGTTAAACTACAACAGGACAATTATACAAAGCTGTCCAAGTTCAATAATGCTGATCACAATAATCTGCTTTAAGGAATAAAAAAACAGAGTGGCTTTGTCATTATAGCGTTTGCATAAATCTTACTCAGTGTAGCAACGCAAAGTACGAAGGCATCAGCACAAAATCACACCACTTGTTGGCTAATCACTCAAACACTGGACTCTGGACTCTGCACTGCATGACAACTTTAAATTCATCTGAACAAGCCAGCAGGATAATGAAATATAAACCAAAGTACTTGAAAGCAGAGATATTATAAACGCACTAATATGTCACCATTGAGACTTACCCATGACGCGTGTTTATGATCGGTCCTTCCCCGGATCTGGGCTCTCGCTCTTCTGCAACTCGAGGGGAAAACCTGCGCCTTTGTCCGGTGCCGCAGCGCGCAGCTCTTATCACTATGGAACCGCCCACGGATATTCGCGTGAGAAACATGGTTTGATTGAAACTGTGATTGAGCGGTTACATAACACCAGAGTCTCGAGTTACACGTACACAAAGAAGAAAACAAGAAAGAGAAAAACTCCCTGTAGCCTCGTCAGCCATGGGACCGACCAGTCTATCAGGGCGTGTTTTAAAGTCGGGAAATGTTACCGTCAGTTGACCGGTTAAGGAGAGAATGTTTGGTTTACTACTTTTGGCTTTAGGAAAACAGTGTTTTGTGGTATTCTTCTCTGTATTAGACCATTCATATGGGTACCATGAGTTTATCCGACTTAAATGCTCTTCATTAGCGATGCGTAAAGAAACATTGGCTAGTCAAAAATGCTCTCACACCTACTCTGGAACTTTTTGACATGTAAAAGGTGTTACAACACTGGACTCCCTAAAACATGGTACTTCACCCGAAGTGAATTTCGTAGCATGTTAGGAAAGAATTTCGCAAACCCTAACTATTTTCCTAACCTTAACCTAATTTTCCGAACATGATGCGTTTCTTCTCCAAACCTGCTGCGTAAATTCTTCTAACCTGCTACGAAAAAGCAACTTTCGGCTGTAGCTGTATCAAAGTGGCGTGTTTTCAGACTGTCCGGTTCCAACACACAGTACACACACCTATTGTGCTGCGTGCCGCCTCAGTATTTGCGTTAGGTGGGGTCCAGTGCGGAATGCGCCATGACATTATGACTCGTCTCAAAACCAAGACTGACTGATCTGACCAGTCTTCGGAATGTTTGGAATGTCACTTGCACACGTTTGTCATCCCTCACTGGAACGACAGACAGACAGACAGACAGAGGTTGGGACAGCTGATAGACTGTAATTCTAATTCAACCATAGATCAAGATGAACTTGCTGTCTTTATATAGCCGCACAATAACGACATAGCCCACATTCTACAAGTAGGACACACACAGGTGTCCCACGAACATCAACAACTTTGACCTATAGATTCAATGTATGTATAATTTTATGTAAACAGCTAATTAATTGCAGGCCATGTTTCTGCACAGTAATCTGTTCTACAATGTGCTGTGTCATAATGGGCTCAGTTTCCTGCTCTATAGTAGTACCACTATATAGGGAATAGGGCTCTGGTCTAAAGTAGTGCACTAAATAGGGAACAGGGCTCTGGTCTATAGTAGTACCACTATATAGGGAATAGGGCTCTGGTCTAAAGTAGTGCACTAAATAGGGAACATGGCTCTGGTCTATAGTAGTACCACTATGTACTTGAATGTCCAAACTGTTTGCTTATTTGTCTCCAACTGTTGTTCTTGGCCTTGGTGACAAGCCAGTCATTGTCCTCTGGTAATCAATCCAGAATCAATTTGTTCACTAATGTTTACTCTCCTACATTGCCATTGCAGCTGATACAGTTGAAGTCGGAAGTTTACATACACCTTAGCCAAATATATTTAAACTCAGTTTTTCACAATTCCTGACATTTAATCCTAAGAAGAATTCCCTGTTTTAGGTCAGTTAGGATCACCACTTTATTTTAAGAATGTAAAATGTCAGAATAATAGTAGAGAGAATGATTTATTTCAGCTTTAATTTCTTTAATCACATTCCCATTGGGTCAGAAGTTTACATACACTCAATTAGTATTTGGTGCCATTGCCTTTAAATTGTTTAACTTGGGTCAAACGTTTCGGGTAGCCTTCCACAAGCTTCCCACAATAAGTTGGGTGAAATTTGGCCCATTCCTCCTGACAGAGCTGGTGTAACTGAGTCAGGTTTGTAGGCCTCCTTGCTCGCACACACTTTTTCAGTTCTGCCCACAAATGTTCTATTGGATTGAGGTCAGGGCTTGTGATGGCCACTCCAAAACTTTGACTTTGTTGTCCTTAAGCCATTTTGCCACAACTTTGGAAGTATGCTTGGAGTCATTGTTCATTTGGAAGACCCATTTGCAACCAAGCTTTAACTTCCTGACTGATGTCTTGAGATGTTGCTTCAATATATCCACATAATTTTCCAACCTCATGTCATCAATTTTGTGAAGTGCACCAGTCCCTCCTGCAGCAAAGCACCCCCACAACATGATACTGCCACCGCAGTGCTTCACGGTTGGGATGGTGTTCTTCAGCTTGCAAGCTCCCCCTTTTTCCTCCAAACATAACGATGGTCATTATGGCCAGACAGTTCTATTTTCGTTTCATCAGACCAGAGGACATTTCTCCAAAAAGTACGATCTTTGTCCCCATTTGCAGTTGCAAACCGTAGTCTGGCTTTTTTATGGCGATTTTGGAGCAGTGGCTTCTTCCTTGCTGAGCGGCCTTTCAGATTATGTCGATGTAGGACTCATTTTACTGTGAATATAGATTATTTTGTACCTGTTTCCTCCAGCATCTTCACAAGGTCCTTTGCTGTTGTACTGAGATTGATTTGCACCTTTCTCACCAAAGTACGTTCATCTCTAGGAGACAGAACGCGTCTCCTTCCTGAGCGGTATGACAGCTGCATGGTCCCATGGTGTTTATACTTGCGTACTATTGTTTGTACAGATGAACGTGGTACCTTCAGGCGTTTGGAAATTGCTCTCAAGGATGAACCAGACTTGTGGAGGTCCACAAATTTTTTCTGAGGTCTTGGCTTATTTCTTTTGATTTTCCCATGATGTCAAGCAAAGAGGCACTGAGTTTGAAGGGTGGCCTTGAAATAAATCCACAGGTACACCTCCAATGGACTCAAATGATGTCAATTAGCCTATCAGAAGCTTCTAAAGCCATGACATCATTTTGGGGAATTTTCCAAGCTGTTTAAAGGCACAGTCAACTTAGTGTATGTAAACTTCTGACCCACTGGAATTGTGATACAGTGGGTCAGTGATACAAATAAGTGAAATAATCTGTCTGTAAACAATTGTTGGAAAAATGACTTGTGTCATGCACAAAGTAGATGTCCTAACCGACTTTCCAAAACTATAGTTTTCCTACCTCATGATGCCATCTATTTTGTGAAGTGCACCAGTCGCTCCTGCAGCAAAGCACCCCCACAACATGATGCTGCCACCCCCGTGCTCCACATATACATATACTTAACAAGAAATTTGTGAAGTGGTTGAAAAACGAGTTTGAATGACTCCAACCTAAGTGTATGTAAACTTCCGACTTCAACTTTAAGTGTCTCAGTGTCAATAAAGTGTGTCCCAAATGGAAGCCTATTCCCATAGGGCTCTGGTCGATAGTAGTACCACTATATAGGGAATAGGGAGCCATTTGGCATACCATCCTGTTCTCAATTTTCATCACATGACTCTGGACCCAGGATATCATGACAGACAATTGGTTCTCTGTTCAGAATTCCTAGATTTGGGGCCTAGTTACCTGAGTACAATATAACAATAGAGTTGGTGCCTAGTTACCTCAGTACAATATAACAATAGATTTGGGGCCTAGTTACTCCAGTACAATATAACAATAGATTTGGGGCCTAGTTACCTCAGTACAATATAACAATAGATTTGGGGCCAAGTTACCTCAGTATAATAGAACAATAGATTTGGGGCCTAGTTACCTAAGTACAATATAACAATAGATTTGGGGCCTAGTTAGTCCAGTACAATATAACAATAGATTTGGGGCCTAGTTAACCCAGTACAATAGAACAATAGATTTGGGGCCTAGTTACCTCAGTACAATAGAACAATAGATTTGGGGCCTAGTTAGTCCAGTACAATAGAACAATAGATTTGGGGCCTAGTTAGTCCAGTACAATAGAACAATATATTTGGGGCCTAGTTACCTCAGTACAATAGAACAATAGATTTGGGGCCTAGTTAGTCCAGTACAATAGAACAATATATTTGGGGCCTAGTTACCTCAGTACAATAGAACAATAGATTTGGGGCCTAGTTAGTCCAGTACAATATAACAATAGATTTGGGGCCTAGATACCTCAGTACAATAGAACACTAGATTTGGGGCCTAGTTACCTCAGTACAATAGAGCAATATATTTGGGGATCTAGTTACCTAAGTACAATATAACAATAGATTTGGGGCCTAGTTACGTCAGTACAATAGAACAATATATTTGGGGCCTAGTTACCTCAGTACAATATAACAATAGATTTGGGGCCTTGTTAATCCAGTACAATAGAACAATAGATTTGGGGCCTAGTTACCTCAGTACAACAGAACAATAGATTTGGGGCCTAGTTAACCCAGTACAATAGAATAATGGATTTGGGGCCTAGTTAGTCCAGTACAATAGAACAATATATTTGGGGCCTAGTTAACCCAGTACAATAGAATAATAGATTTGGAGCCTAGTTAGTCCAGTACAATAGAACAATAGATTTGGGGCCAAGTTACCTCAGTAAAAATAGAACACTAGATTTTGGGCCTTGTTAGTCCAGTACAATAGAACACTAGATTTGGGGCCTAGTTAGTCCATTACAATATAACAATAGATTTGGGGCCAAGTTAGTCCAGTACAATAGAACAATAGATTTGGGGCCAAGTTACCTCAGTACAATAGAACAATAGATTTGGGGCCTAGTTGATCCAGTACAATAGAACAATATATTTGGGGCCTAGTTACCTCAGTACAATAGAACAATAGATTTGGGGCCTAGTTAGTCCAGTACAATAGAACAATAGATTTGGGGCCTAGTTAGTCCAGTACAATAGAACAATAGATTTGGGGCCAAGTTACCTCAGTACAATAGAACAATAGATTTGGGGCCTAGTTGGTCCAGTGCAATAGAACAATATATTTGGGGCCTAGTTAACCCAGTACAATAGAATAATAGATTTGGGGCCTAGTTAGTCCAGTACAATAGAACAATAGATTTGGGGCCTAGTTAGTCCAGTACAATAGAACAATAGATTTGGGGCCTAGTTAGTCCAGTACAATAGAACAATAGATTTGGGGCCAAGTTACCTCAGTACAATAGAACAATAGATTTGGGGCCTAGTTGGTCCAGTACAATAGAACAATATATTTGGGGCCTAGTTAACCCAGTACAATAGAACAATAGATTTGGGGCCTAGTTACCTCAGTACAATATAACAATATATTTGGGGCCTAGTTAGTCCAGTACAATAGAACAATATATTTGGGGCCTAGTTAACCCAGTACAATAGAACAATGGATTTGGGGCCTAGTTACCTCAGTACAATAGAACAATAGATTTGGGGCCTAGTTAGTCCAGTACAATAGAACAATAGATTTGGGACCTAGTTAGTCCAGTACAATAGAACAATATATTTGGGGCCTAGTTACCTCAGTACAATATAACAATAGATTTGGGGCCTAGTTAGTCTAGTACAATAGAACAATAGATATGGGGCCTAGTTACCTCAGTACAATATAACAATAGATTTGGGGCCTAGTTACCTCAGTACAATATAACAATATATTTGGGGCCTAGTTACCTCAGTACAATATAACAATATATTTGGGGCCTAGTTAGTCCCAGTACAATATAACAATAGATTTGGGGCCTAGTTACCTCAGTACAATATAACAATAGATTTGGGGCCTAGTTACCTCAGTACAATATAACAATAGATTTGGGGCCTTGTTAATCCAGTACAATAGAACAATAGATTTGGGGCCTAGTTACCTCAGTACAATATAACAGTAGATTTGGGGCCTAGTTACCTCAGTACAATATAACAATATATTTGGGGCCTAGTTACCTCAGTACAATATAACAATATATTTGGGGCCTAGTTAGTCCCAGTACAATATAACAATAGATTTGGGGCCTAGTTACCTCAGTACAATATAACAATAGATTTGGGGCCTAGTTACCTCAGTACAATATAACAATATATTTGGGGCCTAGTTAGTCCAGTACAATAGAACAATATATTTGGGGCCTAGTTAACCCAGTACAATAGAACAATACATTTGGGGCCTAGTTAGTCCAGTACAATAGAACACTAGATTTGGGACCTAGTTAACCCAGTACAATAGAACAATAGATTTGGGGCCTAGTTAGTCCAGTACAATATAACAATAGATTTGGGGCCTAGTTAGTCCAGTAAAATAAAACAATATATTTGGGGCCTAGTTAGTCCAGTACAATAGAACAATATATTTGGGGCCTAGTTAACCCAGTACAATAGAACACTACATTTGGGGCCTAGTTAGTCCAGTACAATAGAACACTAGATTTGGGGCCTAGTTAACCCAGTACAATAGAACAATAGATTTGGGGCCTAGTTAGTCCAGTACAATATAACAATAGATTTGGGGCCTAGTTAGTCCTGTATAGTAGAACAATACATGTGGGGCTTAGTTAATCCAGTACAGTAGAACAATAGATTTGGGGCCTAGTTAGTCCAGTACAATATATTTGGGGCCTAGTTACCTCAGTACAATATAACAATAGATTTGGGGCCTAGTTACCTCAGTACAATAGAACAATAGATTTGGGGCCTAGTTACCTCAGTACAATATAACAATAGATTTGGGGCCTAGTTACCTCAGTACAATAGAACAATAGATTTGGGGCCTAGTTACCTCAGTACAATAGAACAATAGATTTGGGGCCAAGTTACCTCAGTATAATAGAACAATAGATTTGGGGCCTAGTTACCTAAGTACAATATAACAATAGATTTGGGGCCTAGTTAGTCCAGTACAATATAACAATAGATTTGGGGCCTAGTTAACCCAGTACAATAGAACAATAGATTTGGGGCCTAGTTACCTCAGTACAATAGAACAATAGATTTGGGGCCTAGTTAGTCCAGTACAATAGAACAATAGATTTGGGGCCTAGTTAGTCCAGTACAATAGAACAATATATTTGGGGCCTAGTTACCTCAGTACAATATAACAATAGATTTGGGGCCTAGTTAGTCCAGTACAATATAACAATAGATTTGGGGCCTAGTTAGTCCAGTACAATAGAACAATATATTTGGGGCCTAGTTACCTCAGTACAATATAACAATAGATTTGGGGCCTAGTTAGTCCAGTACAATATAACAATAGATTTGGGGCCTAGTTACCTCAGTACAATAGAGCAATATATTTGGGGATCTAGTTACCTCAGTACAATATAACAATAGATTTGGGGCCTAGTTACCTCAGTACAATAGAACAATATATTTGGGGCCTAGTTACCTCAGTACAATATAACAATAGATTTGGGGCCTTGTTAATCCAGTACAATAGAACAATAGATTTGGGGCCTAGTTCCCTCAGTACAACAGAACAATAGATTTGGGGCCTAGTTAACCCAGTACAATAGAATAATGGATTTGGGGCCTAGTTAGTCCAGTACAATAGAACATTATATTTGGGGCCTAGTTAACCCAGTACAATAGAATAATAGATTTGGAGCCTAGTTAGTCCAGTACAATAGAACAATAGATTTGGGGCCAAGTTACCTCAGTAAAAATAGAACACTAGATTTTGGGCCTTGTTAGTCCAGTGCAATAGAACACTAGATTTGGGGCCTAGTTAGTCCATTACAATATAACAATAGATTTGGGGCCAAGTTAGTCCAGTACAATAGAACAATAGATTTGGGGCCTAGTTAGTCCAGTACAATAGAACAATAGATTTGGGGCCAAGTTACCTCAGTACAATAGAACAATAGATTTGGGGCCTAGTTGTTCCAGTACAATAGAACAATATATTTGGGGCCTAGTTACCTCAGTACAATAGAACAATAGATTTGGGGCCTAGTTAGTCCAGTACAATAGAACAATAGATTTGGGGCCTAGTTAGTCCAGTACAATAGAACAATAGATTTGGGGCCAAGTTACCTCAGTACAATAGAACAATATATTTGGGGCCTAGTTGGTCCAGTACAATAGAACAATAGATTTGGGGCCTAGTTAGTCCAGTACAATAGAACAATAGATTTGGGGCCAAGTTACCTCAGTACAATAGAACAATAGATTTGGGGCCTAGTTGGTCCAGTACAATAGAACAATATATTTGGGGCCTAGTTAACCCAGTACAATAGAATAATAGATTTGGGGCCTAGTTAGTCCAGTACAATAGAAAAATAGATTTGGGGCCTAGTTAGTCCAGTACAATAGAACAATAGATTTGGGGCCTAGTTAGTCCAGTACAATAGAACAATAGATTTGGGGCCAAGTTACCTCAGTACAATAGAACAATAGATTTGGGGCCTAGTTGGTCCAGTACAATAGAACAATATATTTGGGGCCTAGTTAACCCAGTACAATAGAACAATAGATTTGGGGCCAAGTTACCTCAGTACAATAGAACAATAGATTTGGGGCCTTGTTAGTCCAGTACAATAGAACACTAGATTTGGGGCCTAGTTAGTCCAGTGCAATATAGCAATAGATTTGGGGCCTTGTTAGTCCAGTACAATAGAACAATAGATATGGGGCCTAGTTAGTCCAGTACAATAGAACAATAGATTTGGAGCGTAGTTACCTCAGTACAATAGAACAATAGATTTGGGGCCTAGTTAGTCCAGTACAATAGAACAATAGATTTGGGGCCTAGTTAGTCCAGTACAATATAACAATAGATTTGGGGCCTAGTTAGTCCAGTACAATAGAACAATAGATTTGGAGCCTCGTTAGTCCAGTACAATAGAACAATAGATTTGGGGCCTAGTTAGTCCAGTACAATAGAACAATAGTTTTGGGGCCTAGTTAGTCCAGTACAATAGAACAATAGATTTGGAGCCTAGTTACCTCAGTACAATAGAACACTAGATTTGGTGCCTAGTTTCCTCAGTACAATAGAACACTAGATTTGGGGCCTAGATACCTCAGTACAATAGAACACTAGATTTGGGGCCTAGTTACCTCAGTACAATATAACAATAGATTTGGGGCCTAGTTGGTCCAGTACAATAGAACAATATATTTGGGGCCTAGTTAACCCAGTACAATAGAATAATAGATTTGGGGACTAGTTAGTCCAGTACAATAGAACAATAGATTTGGGGCCTAGTTAGTCCAGTACAATAGAACAATAGATTTGGGGCCTAGTTAGTCCAGTACAATAGAACAATAGATTTGGGGCCAAGTTACCTCAGTACAATAGAACAATAGATTTGGGGCCTAGTTGGTCCAGTACAATAGAACAATAGATTTGGGGCCTAGTTAACCCAGTACAATAGAATAATAGATTTGGGGCCTAGTTAGTCCAGTACAATAGAACCATAGATTTGGGGCCAAGTTACCTCAGTACAATAGAACAATAGATTTGGGGCCTTGTTAGTCCAGTACAATAGAACAATAGATATGGGGCCTAGTTAGTCCAGTACAATAGAACAATAGATTTGGAGCGTAGTTACCTCAGTACAATAGAACAATAGATTTGGGGCCTAGTTAGTCCAGTACAATAGAACAATAGATTTGGGGCCTAGTTAGTCCAGTACAATAGAACAATAGATTTGGGGCCTAGTTAGTCCAGTACAATAGAACAATAGATTTGGAGCCTCGTTAGTCCAGTACAATAGAACAATAGATTTGGGGCCTAGTTAGTCCAGTACAATAGAACAATAGATTTGGAGCCTAGTTAGTCCAGTACAATAGAACAATATACTCGGGGCCTAGTTAATCCAGTACAGTAGAACAATAGATTTGGGGCCTAGTTAGTCCAGTACAATATATTTGGGGCCTAGTTACCTCAGTACAATAGAACAATAGATTTGGGGCCTAGTTAGTCCAGTACAATAGAACACTAGATTTGGGGCCTAGTTAGTCCAGTGCAATAGAACAATAGATTTGGGGCCAAGTTACCTCAGTACAATAGAACAATAGATTTGGGGCCTAGTTGGTCCAGTACAATAGAACAATATATTTGGGGCCTAGTTAACCCAGTACAATAGAATAATAGATTTGGGGCCTAGTTAGTCCAGTACAATTGAACAATTAATTTGGGGCCTAGTTAGTCCAGTACAATAGAACAATAGATTTGGGGCCTAGTTAGTCCAGTACAATAGAACAATAGATTTGGGGCCAAGTTTCCTCAGTACAATAGAACAATAGATTTGGGGCCTAGTTGGTCCAGTACAATAGAACAATATATTTGGGGCCTAGTTAACCCAGTACAATAGAACAATAGATTTTGGGCCAAGTTACCTCAGTACAATAGAACAATAGATTTGGGGCCTAGTTAGTCCAGTACAATAGAACACTAGATTTGGGGCCTAGTTAGTCCAGTGCAATATAGCAATAGATTTGGGGCCTTGTTAGTCCAGTACAATAGAACAATAGATATGGGGCCTAGTTAGTCCAGTACAATAGAACAATAGATTTGGAGCGTAGTTACCTCAGTACAATAGAACAATAGATTTGGGGCCTAGTTAGTCCAGTACAATAGAACAATAGATTTGGGGCCTAGTTAGTCCAGTACAATAGAACAATAGATTTGGGGCCTAGTTAGTCCAGTACACTAGAACAATAGATTTGGAGCCTCGTTAGTCCAGTACAATAGAACAATAGATTTGGGGCCTAGTTAGTCCAGTACAATAGAACAATAGATTTGGAGCCTAGTTAGTCCAGTACAATAGAACAATATACTCGGGGCCTAGTTAGTCCAGTACAATAGAACACTAGATTTGGGGCCTAGTTAGTCCAATACAATAGAACAATAGTTTTGGGGCCTAGTTAGTCCAGTACAATAGAACAATAGATTTGGAGCCTAGTTACCTCAGTACAATAGAACAATAGATTTGGTGCCTAGTTTCCTCAGTACAATAGAACACTAGATTTTGGGCCTAGATACCTCATACAATAGAACACTCGATTTGGGGCCTAGTTACCTCAGTACAATATAACAATAGATTTGGGGCCTAGTTACCTCAGTACAATATAACAATAGATTTGGGGCCTAGTTGGTCCAGTACAATAGAACAATATATTTGGGGCCTAGTTAACCCAGTACAATAGAATAATAGATTTGGGGCCTAGTTAGTCCAGTACAATAGAACAATAGATTTGGGGCCTAGTTAGTCCAGTACAATAGAATAATAGATTTGGGGCCTTGTTAGTCCAGTACAATAGAACAATAGATATGGGGCCTAGTTAGTCCAGTACAATAGAACAATAGATTTGGAGCGTAGTTACCTCAGTACAATAGAACAATATATTTGGGGCCTAGTTAGTCCAGTACAATAGAACAATAGATTTGGGGCCTAGTTAGTCCAGTACAATAGAACAATAGATTTGGGGCCTAGTTAGTCCAGTACAATAGAACAATAGATTTGGAGCCTCGTTAGTCCAGTACAATAGAACAATCGATTTGGAGCCTAGTTAGTCCAGTACAATAGAACAATATACTCGGGGCCTAGTTAATCCAGTACAATAGAACACTAGATTTGGGGCCTAGTTAGTCCAGTACAATAGAACAATAGATTTGGAGCCTGGTTACCTCAGTACAATAGAACAATAGATTTGGTGCCTAGTTTCCTCAGTACAATAGAACACTAGATTTGGGGCCTAGATACCTCAGTACAATAGAACACTAGATTTGGGGCCTAGTTACCTCAGTACAATATAACAATAGATTTGGGGCCTAATTACCTCAGTACAATAGAACACTAGATTTGGGGCCTAGTTAGTCTAGTACAATAGAACAATAGATTTGGGGCCTAGATACCTCAGTACAATAGAACACTAGATTTGGGGCCTAGTTACCTCAGTACAATATAACAATAGATTTGGGGCCTAGTTACCTCAGTACAATATAACAATAGATTTGGGGCCTAGTTAGTCCAGTACAATAGATTTGGGGCCTAGTTATTCCAGTACAATAGAACACTAGATTTGGGGCCTAGTTAGTCTGGTACAATAGAACAATATATTTGGGGCCTAGTTACCTCAGTACAATAGAACACTAGATTTGGGGCCTAGTTAGTCTGGTACAATAGAACACTAGATTTGGGGCCTAGATACCTCAGTACAATAGAACAATAGATTTGGGGCCTAGTTACCTCAGTGCAATAGAACAATAGATGTGGGGCCTAGTTAGTCCAGTATAATAGAACAATAGATTTGAGTCCTAGTTACCCCAGTACAATAGAACAATAGATTTGGGGCCAAGTTACCTCAGTACAATATAACAATAGATTTGAGTCCTAGTTACCCCAGTACAATAGAACAATAGATTTGGGGCCTAGTTACCTCAGTACAATAGAACAATAGATTTGAGTCCTAGTTACCCCAGTACAATATAACCTAAATATGTTGTCTCTATGGCATCGAAATGATGATGAGAATATTGGAAACATGCTTTCACTGTTTATGCCACAGTGGTATCTATTGTTTTTGGATACTGTATAGGGTTAACAACCTCTATCTGTCTCAGTCTAACAGAACATCCCTGGTGTCCTGAGACATATGGATACTGTATAAGGTTAATATCCCTGGTGTCCTGAGACATATGGATACTGTATAGGGTTAATATCTCCTGGTGTCCTGAGACATATGGATACTGTATAGGGTTAATATCCCTGGTGTCCTGAGACATATGGATACTGTATAAGGTTAACATCCCTGGTGTCCTGAGACATATGGATACTGTATAAGGTTAACATCCCTGGTGTCCTGAGACATATGGATACTGTATAAGGTTAACATCCCTGGTGTCCTGAGACATATGGATACTGTATAAGGTTAACATCCTCTACCTGTCTCAGTCTAACAGAACATCCCTGGTGTCCTGAGACATATGGATACTGTATAAGGTTAACATCCTCTACCTGTCTCAGTCTAACAGAACATCCCTGGTGTCCTGAGACATATGGATACTGTATAAAGTTAACATCCCTGGTGTCCTGAGACATATGGATACTGTATAAGGTTAACATCCTCTACCTGTCTTAGTCTAACAGAACATCCCTGGTGTCCTGAGACATATGGATACTGTATAAGGTTAACATCCCTGGTGTCCTGAGACATATGGATACTGTATAAGGTTAACTACCTCTATCTGTCTCAGTCTAACAGAACATCCCTGGTGTCCTGAGACATATGGATACTGTATAGGGTTAATATCCCTGGTGTCCTGAGACATATGGATACTGTATAAGGTTAACATCCCTGGTGTCCTGAGACATATGGATACTGTATAAGGTTAACATCCCTGGTGTCCTGAGACATATGGATACTGTATAAGGTTAACTACCTCTACCTGTCTCAGTCTAACAGAACATCCCTGGTGTCCTGAGACATATGGATACTGTATAAAGTTAACATCCTCTACCTGTCTCAGTCTAACAGAACATACTTGGTGTCCTGAGACATATGGATACTGGGCCACCTGGTGTCACCTCAGGGTATGAGAGGCAGAGAGGTTTGAAACGTCTTTGTGAAATTTAGCAGGACTTGCAATTACATATCCAGCCAGCAGGTGGCAGCAGTGGCTGTAGCAGATATATAGGAAGTGTTCAGGAAGTTCAGGAAGTAATCATACCCCCTTTCTTCTTCTTCATTATGTTGTGTTACAGCCTCAATTCAAATTTGATCAACTTGAGATTTTGTGTCACTGGCCTACACACAATACCCCATAATGTCAAAGTGGGATTATGTTTTTAGATTTTTTTTTGTGATTAATAAAAAAGAAAAAGCTGAAATGTCTTGAGTCACTAAATATTCAACCCGTTTGTTATGGCTATTCTAAATAAGTTCAGGAGTAAATATTCAACCCGTTTGTTATGGCTATTCTAAATAAGTTCAGGAGTAAACATTTGCTTAATAAGTCACATAATAAATTGCATCGATTCACTCTGTGTGCAAAAATAGTGTTTAACATGATTTTTGAATGACTACCTCATCTCTGTACCCCACACATACAATTATCTGTACGGTCCCTCAGTCGGGAGGTGAATATCAAACACAGATTCAACCACAAAGACCAGGGAGGTTTTTCAATGCCTCACAAAGAAGGACACCTATTGGTAAATGGGTAAAAAAAAAAAACATACATTGAATATCCATTTTGAGCGTGGTGAAGTTGTTAATTACACTGTGGATGACATATAAAAACACAAAGTCACAACAAAAGATACAGGTGTCCTTCCTAAACCATTGGCCTCATTGCAAATGAGGTCTTTGAAACAGTTACAGAGTTGAATGGCAGTGATAGGAGAAAAATGAGGATGGGTGAACAACATTGTAGCTACTCCACAATACTAACCTAAATGACAGAGTGAAAAGAAGGAAGACTTGTACAAAACAAAATATTCCGAAACATGCATCCTGTTTGTAACAAGGTAACAAAGTAAACCTGCAAAAAATGTGACAAAGAAATGAATTATGTCCTGAATACAAAAGTGTTATGTTTGGGGCAAATCCAACACAACACAACACTCTTCATAGTTTCCAGCACTTTGGTGGCTGCATCACGTTATGGGTTTGCTTGTCATCGGCAAGGACTTGAGAGTTTTTTTTAGGATAAAAAATAAATGGAATAGAGCTAAGCACAGGCACAATCCTAGAGGAAAACCTGGTTCAGTCTGCTTTCCACCAGACACTGGGAGAAAAATTTACCTTTCAGCATAACAATAATTTAAAACACAAGGCCAAATATACACTGGAGTTGCTTACCAAGACGACATTGAATGTTTCTGACTGGCCGAGTTACAATTTTTACTTAAATCGGTATTAAAATATATGGCAAGACTTGAAAATTGCTGTATATCGATAATCAATAACCAACTTGACGAAGCTTTAAGAATTTAAAAAAGAATAATGTGCAAATATTGTGCCAAATCTAGGTGTGCAAAAATACTCACAGCTGTAATCGTTGCCAACGGTGATTTGAACATGTGTTGATAGAGTGATGTGAATATACACCACCGTTCAAATGTTTGGGGTCACTTAGAAATGTTCTTGTTTTTGAAAGAAAAAATAAATAATTGTCCATTAAAATAACATCAAATTGATCAGAAATACAGTGTAGACATTGCTAATGTTGTAAATTACTATTGTAGCTGAAAATGGCAGATTTTTAATGGAATATCTACATAGGCGTACAGAAGCCCATTATCAGCAACCATCACTCCTGTGTTCCAATGGCACGTTGTGTTAGCTAATCTGTCACGACTTCTGCCGAAGTCGTTGCCTCTCCTTGTCCGGGCGGTGTTCGGCGGTCGACTTCACCGGTCTTCTAGCCATCATCGATCCATTTTTCATTTTCCATTGGTTTTGTCTTGTCTTTCCACACACCTGTTGTCAATCCCATTCATTACCTGTTGTGTATTTAACCCTCTGTTTCCCTTCATGTGTTTGTCAGAGATTGTTGTATGTCAAGTGTTGTTTTATTAGTGTATAGGTGTGCGACGGGTCCTTGTACCCATTTTATTTTGATATATGTATATTACTCGTGTTTGGAGCATTTCATGGACGTTTATTAAAAGTCTCCATATACACTTCGTTTACTCTCCTGCGTCTGACTTCCCTGCCACCTATACACACGACGTTGACAGAATCTCTGACCTTAAAAAATGAAGTCAGCAGGAGGAGGCACTTCGCTAATGGAGGTTGAGGAACGCGTCCTGAAACAAACGGAGGAGATTGACAGTCTGTGCGCTGCCATGGATCGCATTGTCCAGAGTATGGACCGCTGGGAGAGACAGGGCGCTTTTCCAGTACCTCCACCACCACCTGGAATTCCTTTGAACGTTTTTTCTCCTCCGGAACAGAACAGGATCCAGTTATCCCTACCCACGGGATACAATGGAGATACTGCCAGCTGCCAGGGTTTTCTCCTAAAACTGAACTTGTATCTGGCCACGGTCTCTCCAGTACCATCAGACCGTGAGAAAAGCTCCGCCCTCGTCTCATGCCTTACCGGGAAAGCCCTGGAGTGGGCCAACGCTGTGTGTGGAGAGGATAAGGCGTTGGACCATTTTGAGGAGCTCATCTGCCATTTCCGGAAGGTATTCGACCACCCATCCGAAGGCAGAGCAGCAGGTGAGCTCCTCTATCATCTGAGGCAGGGGACGAGGAGTACTCAGGAGTTCGCTTTGGAGTTTAGGACTTTGGCTGCCGGCGCTGGATGGAGCGACAGGGCCCTGATTGACCACTACCGTTGTAGTCTACGCGAGGACGTCCGTCGGGAGCTGGCCTGTAGAGACACCACACTCAACTTCGACCAGCTGGTGGATATGTCCATCAGGCTGGACAACATGCTGGCTTCTCGGGGACGTCTAGATCGGGGTCTGGTTGTTCCATCCTCCCGCACTCTCTCTCCCGAACCTATGGAATTGGGAGGGATGGTGCGCAGGGAGACCGGAGGGGGTACCCGCTCGAGCACCATCTATGATCGCAGAGATCACACTGCTGATCGGTGCCGGGTTGGTTCCTCTGGGAATAGAGAAGGCAGGCAGGGCACTCTGGCATCACCCCAGGTGAGTAGGCACCATACTCATCCAGAGCCCTCTGCTGCACTTATGTTTGTCTCTGTCACCTTTCCGGATTTTTCTCTGCATTCCCAGTATAAGGCGCTAGTAGATTCAGGCGCGGCTGGGAATTTCATTAACAAAAATTTTGCTCATAGTTTAGGGATTCCTGTTGTTTCTGTGGATATGCCTTTCCCTATTCATGCCTTAGATAGTCGACCAATAGGGTCAGGGTTTATCAGGGAGGTCACCGCACCTTTGTCTATGATAACGCAGGAGGGTCACAAGGAGAAGATTAGTCTTTTCCTTATTGATTCCCCTGCGTATTCTGTGGTGTTAGGCCTACCCTGGTTAACTACTCATAACCCCACTGTTTCTTGGCCACAGAGGGCTCTCACGGGGTGGTCGCGAGAGTGCTCAGGTAGGTGTGTAGGGGTTTCCGTTGGTGCTACTACGGTGGAAAGTCCAGACCAGGTTTCCACCGTGCGCATTCCCCCAGAATATGCCGATTTGGCACTCGCCTTCTGTAAAAAGAAGGCGACTCAATTACCACCCCATCGACAGGGGGATTGTGCGATAGATCTCCTGGTAGACGCTGCATATCCCAGGAGTCACGTGTATCCTCTGTCGCAAGCGGAGACAGTGGCTATGGATAATTATATCTCTGAATCCCTGCGTCAGGGGTTCATTCAGCCATCCATTTCGCCCGCCTCTTCGAGTTTCTTTTTTGTGAAGAAGAAGGATGGCGGTTTACGCCCGTGCATTGATTATCGAGACCTTAATAAAATCACGGTAAAATATAGTTACCCGCTACCTTTGATCAATACAGTAATGGAGTCAATGCGCGGAGCCCGCTTCTTCACAAAATTGGATCTCAGGAGTGCGTACAATCTGGTGCGTATTAGGAGGGGTGATGAGTGGAAGACGGCATTTAGCACCACCTCAGGTCATTATGAGTACCTGGTCATGCCATATGGGTTGATGAATGCTCCATCAGTCTTCCAATCGTTTGTAGATGAGATCTTCAGGGACCTGAACGGGCAGGGTGTAGTGGTGTATATCGATGATATTTTGATATATTCTGCTACACGCGCTGAGCATGTGTCCTTGGTGCGCAGGGTGCTTGGTCGCCTGTTGGAGCATGATTTATATGTCAAGGCTGAGAAATGCTTGTTCTTCCAACAATCCATCTCCTTCCTAGGGCATCAGATTTCCACTTCAGGAGTGGAGATGGAGAGCGACCGCATTACAGCCGTGCGTAATTGGCCGACTCCAACCACGGTAAAGGAGGTGCAGCGTTTTTTAGGGTTTGCCAATTACTACCGGAGATTTATCCGGGGTTTTGGTCAGGTTGCAGCTCCCATTACCTCACTGCTAAAGGGGGGACCGGTGCGCTTGCAGTGGTCGGCCGAGGCGAATAGGGCTTTTGGTAAACTGAAGGCTCTGTTTACCTCGGCGCCTGTGTTGGCTCATCCGGATCCCTCTTTGCCATTCATAGTAGAGGTGGACGCATCCGAAGCTGGGATAGGAGCAGTGCTCTCTCAGCGTTCGGGTGTGCCACCGAAGCTTCGCCCCTGTGCTTTCTTTTCGAAGAAGCTCAGCCCGGCGGAGCGTAACTATGATGTGGGGGACCGAGAGCTGTTAGCTGTCGTAAAAGCCTTGAAGGTGTGGAGGCATTGGCTTGAGGGGGCTAATCACCCTTTTCTCATCTGGACTGACCACCGCAATCTGGAGTACATCCGGCAGGCGAAGAGACTAAATCCTCGCCAGGCAAGGTGGGCCATGTTTTTCACTCGTTTTGTGTTTACGCTTACTTACAGACCAGGCTCCCAGAACGTCAAGGCAGACGCATTGTCTCGGCTGTATGACACAGAGGAGCGACCCATGCATCCCACTCCCATACTCCCAGAGTCGTGTTTGGTGGCGCCAGTAGTGTGGGAGCTGGACGCGGACATTGAGCGGGCGTCACGTGCAGAGCCCTCTCCTCCTGAGTGTCCAGCTGGTCGTCTGTACGTTCCGTCTGCTGTCCGCGACCGATTGATCTATTGGGCTCACACATCACCCTCCTCTGGTCATCCTGGGATAGGTCGGACGATGCGCTGTCTTGATGGGAGGTACTGGTGGCCCACTTTAGCTAAGGACGTGAGGATTTATGTTTCCTCCTGTTCGGTGTGCGCCCAGTGCAAGGCTCCTAGACACCTGCCTAGAGGTAAGCTTTTACCTTTACCCGTTCCTCAACGGCCGTGGTCGCACCTGTCAGTGGATTTTGTGACTGATCTTCCACCTTCACAGGGTTACACCACGATCCTGGTCGTTGTGGATCGGTTCTCTAAGTCCTGTCGTCTTCTCCCTTTGCCCGGTCTCCCTACGGCCTTACAAACTGCGGAGGCTCTGTTTACACATGTTTTCCGGCATTATGGGGTGCCTGAGGATATAGTGTCTGATCGGGGTCCCCAGTTTACGTCAAGGGTCTGGAAGGCGTTCATGGAACGTCTGGGGATCTCGGTTAGTCTTACCTCAGGTTTTCACCCCGAGAGTAATGGGCAGGTGGAGAGAGTTAACCAGGATGTGGGCAGGTTTCTGCGGTCCTATTGCCAGGACCGGCCAGGGGAGTGGGCGAAGTTCGTGCCCTGGGCAGAGATAGCCCAGAACTCGCTACGTCACTCCTCCACTAACCTTACCCCTTTTCAATGTGTATTAGGGTATCAGCCGGTTCTGGCTCCTTGGCATCAGAGTCAGACCGAAGCTCCTGCGGTGGACAATTGGTTTCGGCACGCTGAGGAAACTTGGGAGGCAGCCCACGTCCACCTTCAGCGTGCCATAAGGCGCCAGAAAATTGGCGCAGACCGTCGCCGCAGTGAGGCCCCGGTGTTCGTACCAGGGGACAGGGTCTGGCTCTCGACCCGAAACCTGCCCCTCCGCCTGCTCTGTCGGAAGCTGTGTCCGCGGTTTGTGGGGCCGTTTAAAGTCCTGAGGAGAGTGAACGAGGTATGTTATAGATTACAACTGCCCACTAATTACCGTATTAACCCCTCGTTCCATGTGTCTCTCCTCAGGCCGGTGGTGGCTGGCCCGCTCCAGGAGGCTGAAGTGCGTGAAGTTCCTCCGCCTCCTCTAGACATCGAGGGGGTCCCGGCGTACGCTATTCGATCCATTTTGGATTCGAGACGTCGGGCGAGGGGCCTTCAGTACCTCGTGGACTGGGAGGGGTACGGGCCGGAGGAGAGATGCTGGGTTCCGGTGGAGGACGTTTTAGATCCTTCCATGTTAAAAGAATTCCACCGCCTCCATCCGGATCGCCCTGCACCTCGCCCTCCGGGTCGTCCCCGAGGCCGGTGTCGACGCGCTGCTGGAGCCGCGCGTCAGGGGGGGGGTAATGTCACGACTTCTGCCGAAGTCGTTGCCTCTCCTTGTCCGGGCGGTGTTCGGCGGTCGACTTCACCGGTCTTCTAGCCATCATCGATCCATTTTTCATTTTCCATTGGTTTTGTCTTGTCTTTCCACACACCTGTTGTCAATCCCATTCATTACCTGTTGTGTATTTAACCCTCTGTTTCCCTTCATGTGTTTGTCAGAGATTGTTGTATGTCAAGTGTTGTTTTATTAGTGTATAGGTGTGCGACGGGTCCTTGTACCCATTTTATTTTGATATATGTATATTACTCGTGTTTGGAGCATTTCATGGACGTTTATTAAAAGTCTCCATATACACTTCGTTTACTCTCCTGCGTCTGACTTCCCTGCCACCTATACACACGACGTTGACATAATCCAAGTTTATCATTTTAAAAGTCTAGTTGATCATTAGAAAACCCTTTTTGCAATTATGTTAGCACAGCTGAAAACTGTCGTGCTGATTAAAGAAGCAATAAAACTGTCCTTCTTTAGACTCGTTGAGTATCTGGAGCAACAGCATTTGTGGGTTCGATTACAGGCTCAAAATAGCCAGAAACACAACGTTCTTCTGAAACGCGTCAGTCTATTCTTGTTCTGAGAAATGAAGGCTATTCCATGTGAGAAATTGCCAAGAAACGGAAGATTTGGTACAACACTGTGTACTACCCCCTTCACAGAGCAGCGCAAACTGGCTCTAACCAGAATAGAAAGAGGAGTGGGAGGCCCCGGTGCACAACTGAGCAAGAGGACAAGTACATTAGAGTGTCTAGTTTGAGAAACAGATGCCTCACAAGTCCTCAACTGGCAGCTTCATTAAATAGTACCCACAAAACACCAGTCTCAACGTCAACAGTGAAGAGGCGACTCCGTGATGCTGGCCTTCTAGGGGGGGGAGAGAGAGAGAGAGAGAGAGAGAGAGAGGTCCCCTAACCAAGCTGGTCCTGGGGCTCTGTACACAAACACACCCCACAGAGCCCCAGGACAGCAACACATTTAGACTCAACCAAATCATGAGAAAACAAAAAGATAATTACTTGACACATTGGAAAGAATTAACAAAAAAACAGAGCAAACTAGAATGCTATTTGGCCCTAAACAGAGAGTACCCAGTGGCAGAATACCTGACCACTGTGACTGACGCAAAATTAAGGAAAGCTTTGACTGTGTACAGACTCGGTGAGCATAGCCTTGCTATTGAGAAAGGCCGCCATAGGCACTGCTATGTGCACATGTAACCGATGTGAAATGGCTAGCTAGTTAGCGGTGGTGTATGTGTAACCGATGTGAAATGGCTAGCTAGTTAGCGGTGGTGTATGTGTAACCGATGTGAAATGGCTAGCTAGTTAGCGGTGGTGTATATGTAACCGATGTGAAACGGGTAGCTAGTTAGCGGTGGTGTATATGTAACCGATGTGAAACGGGTAGCTAGTTAGCGGTGGTGTATGTGTAACCGATGTGAAATGGCTAGCTAGTTAGCGGTGGTGTATATGTAACCGATGTGAAACGGGTAGCTAGTTAGCGGTGGTGTATGTGTAACCGATGTGAAATGGCTAGCTAGTTAGCGGTGGTGTATGTGTAACCGATGTGAAACGGGTAGCTAGTTAGCGGTGGTGTATATGTAACCGATGTGAAATGGCTAGCTAGTTAGCGGTGGTGTATGTGTAACCGATGTGAAATGGCTAGCTAGTTAGCGGTGGTGTATGTGTAACCGATGTGAAATGGCTAGCTAGTTAGCGGTGGTGTATGTGTAACCGATGTGAAATGGCTAGCTAGTTAGCGGTGGTGTATGTGTAACCGATGTGAAATGGCTAGCTAGTTAGCGGTGGTGTATATGTAACCGATGTGAAATGGCTAGCTAGTTAGCGGTGGTGTATGTGTAACCGATGTGAAATGGCTAGCTAGTTAGCGGTGGTGTATGTGTAACCGATGTGAAACGGCTAGCTAGTTAGCGGTGGTGTATGTGTAACCGATGTGAAATGGCTAGCTAGTTAGCGGTGGTGTATGTGTAACCGATGTGAAATGGCTAGCTAGTTAGCGGTGGTGTATGTGTAACCGATGTGAAATGGCTAGCTAGTTAGCGGTGGTGTATGTGTAACCGATGTGAAATGCTAGCTAGTTAGCGGTGGTGTATGTGTAACCGATGTGAAATGGCTAGCTAGTTAGCGGTGGTGTATGTGTAACCGATGTGAAATGCTAGCTAGTTAGCGGTGGTGTATGTGTAACCGATGTGAAATGGCTAGCTAGTTAGCGGTGGTGTATGTGTAACCGATGTGAAACGGCTAGCTAGTTAGCGGTGGTGTATGTGTAACCGATGTGAAATGGCTAGCTAGTTAGCGGTGGTGTATATGTAACCGATGTGAAATGGCTAGCTAGTTAGCGGTGGTGTATATGTAACCGATGTGAAATGGCTAGCTAGTTAGCGGTGGTGCGCGCTAACAGCGTTTCAATCGGTGACGTCACTCGCTTTGAGACCTTGAAGTAGTTGTTCCCCTTGCTCTACAAGGGCCGCGGCTTTTGTGGAGCGATGGGTAACGATGCTTCGAGGGTGGCTGTTGTCGATGTGTGCAGAGGGTCCCAGGTAGGGGCGAGGAGAGGGGCGAGGAGAGGGGCGAGGGGAGGGGCAGAAGCAATGCTGTTACACACACTGCCCACAAAATGAGGTGGAAACTGAGCTGCACTTCCTGACCTACTGCCCAATGAATGACCATATTAGAGACACATACAGTATTTCCCTCAGATTACACAGATCCACAAATAATTCTAAAACAAACCTGATTTTGATAAACTCCCATATCTACTTGGTGAAATACCACAGTGTGACATCACAGCAGCAAGATGTGTGACCTGTTGCCACAAGAAAAGGTCAACCAGTGAAGAACAAACACCATTGTAAATACAACCCATATTTATGCTTATTTATTTTCCCTTTTGTACTTTAACCATTTGTACATCGTTACAACACTGTATATAGACATAATATGACATTTGTAATGTTTATTGTTAACTTTTATTGTTTATTTCACTTTTGTACTGTATATTATCTACCTCACTTGCTTTGGCAAAGTTAACATAAGTTTCCCATGCTAATAAAGCCCCTTGAATTGAATTGAATTGAGGGAGACAGAGAGAGACAGAGAGAGAGAGAGAGAGAGAGAGAGAGAGAGAGAGAGAGAGACAGAGAGAGAGACAGAGAGGGAGACAGAGAGAGAGACAGAGACAGAGAGAGAGAGAGAGAGAGAGAGAGACAGAGAGAGAGACAGAGAGGGATACAGAGAGAGAGACAGAGAGAGAGAGAGAGAGAGAGACAGAGACAGAGAGGGAGACAGAGAGAGAGAGATGGAGAGGGGAGGGAGGGAGGGAGAGAGACAGAGAGAGAGACGGAGACAGAGACAGAGAGGGAGACAGAGAGAGAGAGATGGAGAGGGGAGGGAGGGAGGGAGAGAGACAGAGAGAGAGAGAGACAGAGAGAGAGACGGAGACAGAGAGAGACAGAGACAGAGAGAGAGGGAGGGAGAGGGGAGGGAGGGAGGGAGAGAGACAGAGAGAGAGAGAGACAGAGAGAGAGACGGAGACAGAGAGAGACAGAGACAGAGAGAGAGGGAGGGAGAGGGGAGGGAGGGAGGGAGAGAGACAGAGAGCGAGACGGAGACAGAGAGAATGTACAGATTAGTGATCGAACCGAAGTGGATCTGAAACATAAACACACAGAGGGACATGCAAACAAAATCTCACATCAACCCGGACTCTCTCTCTGACTTGTCTGCTGAATATGAATGGTAGAAGACGTCATATTGACTTTGTGGGCTGAGTTGAGTTCTTAATGAGAGTAAAGAAAGACATTAGCTTGTACAAACCTGACCACAATAACTGACACTTGGGCATTTAGGGACTTGACACATCCCGAAAACACCATTACACAATATCCTCTTATTGTAGAATAGGAGCTGATGTACTGCTCTAATAGAACCCAACTAAAGGTCTTGACAGACAGACGCAACTCTTATCCAGACTTTACAGCAACTAACTCTTATCCAGACTTTACAGCAACTAACTCTTATCCAGACTTTACAGCAACGGACTCTTATCCAGAGAGACTTTACAGCAACGGACTCTTATCCAGAGAGACTTTACAGCAACGGACTCTTATCCAGAGAGACTTTACAGCAACGGACTCTTATCCAGAGAGACTTTACAGCAACGGACTCTTATCCAGAGAGACTTTACAGCAACGGACTCTTATCCAGAGATACTTTACAGCAACTAAATCTTATCCAGAGAGACTTTACAGCAACTAACTCTTATCCAGAGAGACTTTACAGCAACTAACTCTTATCCAGAGAGACTTTACAGCAACTAACTCTTATCCAGAGAGACTTTACAGCAACTAACTCTTATCCAGAGAGACTTTACAGCAACTAATTCTTATCCAGAGAGATTTACAGCAACTAACTCTTATCCAGAGAGACTTTACAGCAACTAACTCTTATCCAGAGAGACTTTACAGCAACGGACTCTTATCCAGAGAGACTTTACAACAACTTACTGGATGTGAGATGGACATTAATGACTGGTCAGATTGGTGAGTGGTACTACTGATTTCTAATTCTAGATGGATCATAAGGATTGACCTGATGACGCCCCAGAGGATCGGTGAAATAAACACTTTTTAGACTTATCTTATGTAATTGATCATATTCAACTGAATAATATCTTGATGGTTGGTTCATAATACAGAACCAGGTGTGTACAGAACCGTGGCCACATCAGTTGATGGGGACAACAGAGTCTCGTTGGGCTTTTACTCCTCAGCTTAATGTTCTGGTCTATAGTAGTACCACTATATAGGGAATAGGGCTCTGGTCTATAGTAGTACCACTATATAGGGAATAGGGCTCTGGTCTATAGTAGTACCACTATATAGGGAATAGGGCTCTGGTCTATAGTAGTACCACTATATAGGGAATAGGGCTCTGGTCTATAGTAGTACCACTATATAGGGAATAGGGCTCTGGTCTATAGTAGTACCACTATATAGGGAATAGGGCTCTGGTCTATAGTAGTACCACTATATAGGGAATAGGGCTCTGGTCTATAGTAGTACCACTATATAGGGAATAGGGCTCTGGTCTATAGTGGTACCACTATATAGGGAATGTCTGTCTGTCTGTCTGTCTGTCTGTCTGTCTGTCTGTCTGTCTGTCTGTCTGTCTGTCTGTGTCTGACTCTCTCAGGGTCTGGTTCTGTGTGTCTGGGTCTCTAAGGATGTGTCTGTCATTCTAAGGATGTGTCTGTCACTATAAGGATGTGTCTGTCACTATAAGGATGTGTCTGTCACTATAAGGATGTGTCAGTCACTATCAGGATGTGTCAGTCACTATAAGGATGTGTCCGTCACTCTAAGGATGTGTCAGTCACTATAAGGATGTGTCAGTCACTATCAGGATGTGTCAGTTACTCTAAGGATGTGTCAGTCACTCTAAGGATGTGTCTGTCACTATCAGGATGTGTCTGTCACTCTAAGGATGTGTCAGTCACTCTAAGGATGTGTCAGTCACTCTAAGGATGTGTCAGTCACTATCAGGATGTGTCAGTCACTCTAAGGATGTGTCAGTCACTATAAGGATGTGTCTGTCACTCTAAGGATGTGTCAGTCACTATAAGGATGTGTCAGTCACTATAAGGATGTGTCTGTCACTATAAGGATGTGTCAGTCACTCTAAGGATGTGTCAGTCACTATAAGGATGTGTCAGTCACTATAAGGATGTGTCTGTCACTATAAGGATGTGTCAGTCACTATCAGGATGTGTCAGTCACTATCAGGATGTGTCAGTCACTATACGGATGTGTCTGTCACTATCAGGATGTGTCAGTCACTATAAAGATGTGTCAGTCACTATCAGGATGTGTCAGTCACTATCAGGATGTGTCAGTCACTATAAGGATGTGTCAGTCACTCTAAGGATGTGTCAGTCACTATCAGGATGTGTCAGTCACTATACGGATGTGTCTGTCACTCTAAGGATGTGTCAGTCACTATCAGGATGTGTCAGTCACTATACGGATGTGTCTGTCACGCTAAGGATGTGTCAGTCACTCTCGGGATGTGTCAGTCACTCTAAGGATGTGTCAGTCACTCTAAGGATGTATCAGTCACTATCAGGATGTGTCAGTTACTCTAAGGATGTGTCAGTCACTCTAAGGATGTGTCTGTCACTATCAGGATGTGTCTGTCACTCTAAGGATGTGTCAGTCACTATACGGATGTGTCTGTCACTATCAGGATGTGTCAGTCACTATACGGATGGGTCTGTCACTATCAGGATGTGTCAGTCACTATCAGGATGTGTCAGTCACTCTAAGGATGTGTCAGTCACTATAAGGATGGGTCAGTCACTATCAGGATGTGTCAGTCACTATAAGGATGTGTCAGTCACTATAAGGATGTGTCAGTCACTATCAGGATGTGTCAGTCACTATCAGGATGTGTCAGTCACTATCAGGATGTGTCTGTCACTATAAAGATGTGTCTGTCACTCTAAGGATGTGTCAGTCACTCTAAGGATGTGTCAGTCACTATAAGGATGTGTCAGTCACTCTAAGGATGTGTCAGTCACTATAAGGATGTGTCAGTCACTCTAAGGATGTGTCAGTCACTCTAAGGATGTGTCAGTCACTCTAAGGATGTGTCTGTCACTATAAAGATGTGTCTGTCACTCTAAGGATGTGTCAGTCACTATACGGATGTGTCAGTCACTCTAAGGATGTGTGAGTCACTATAAGGATGTGTCTGTCACTATAAAGATGTGTCTGTAACTATAAGGATGTGTCAGTCACTATCAGGATGTGTCAGTCACTATCAGGATGTGTCTGTCACTATAAAGATGTGTCTGTCACTCTAAGGATGTGTCAGTCACTCTAAGGATGTGTCAGTCACTCTAAGGATGTGTCAGTCACTATCAGGATGTGTCTGTCACTATAAAGATGTGTCTGTCACTCTAAGGATGTGTCAGTCACTATCAGGATGTGTCAGTCACTATTAGGATTTGTCTGTCACTATAAGGATGTGTCTGGTACTATAAAGATGTGTCTGTCACTCTAAGGATGTGTCAGTCACTATAAGGATGTGTGAGTCACTATAAGGATGTGTCTGTCACTATAAAGATGTGTCTGTCACTATAAGGATGTGTCAGTCACTATCAGGATGTGTCAGTCACTATCAGGATGTGTCTGTCACTATAAAGATGTGTCTGTCACTCTAAGGATGTGTCAGTCACTCTAAGGATGTGTCAGTCACTCTAAGGATGTGTCAGTCACTATAAGGATGTGTCAGTCACTCTAAGGATGTGTCAGTCACTATCAGGATGTGTCAGTCACTATCAGGATGTGTCAGTCACTATAAGGATGTGTCAGTCACTATCAGGATGTGTCAGTCACTATCAGGATGTGTCAGTCACTATCAGGATGTGTCAGTCACTATAAGGATGTGTCAGTCACTATAAGGATGTGTCAGTCACTATCAGGATGTGTCAGTCACTATCAGGATGTGTCAGTCACTATAAGGATGTGTCAGTCACTATCAGGATGTGTCAGTCACTATCAGGATGTGTCAGTCACTATCAGGATGTGTCAGTCACTATAAGGATGTGTCAGTCACTATAAGGATGTGTCAGTCACTCTAAGGATGTGTCAGTCACTATCAGGATGTGTCAGTCACTATACGGATGTGTCTGTCACTCTAAGGATGTGTCAGTCACTATCAGGATGTGTCAGTCACTATACGGATGTGTCTGTCACGCTAAGGATGTGTCAGTCACTCTCGGGATGTGTCAGTCACTCTAAGGATGTGTCAGTCACTCTAAGGATGTATCAGTCACTATCAGGATGTGTCAGTTACTCTAAGGATGTGTCAGTCACTCTAAGGATGTGTCTGTCACTATCAGGATGTGTCTGTCACTCTAAGGATGTGTCAGTCACTATACGGATGTGTCTGTCACTATCAGGATGTGTCAGTCACTATACGGATGGGTCTGTCACTATCAGGATGTGTCAGTCACTATCAGGATGTGTCAGTCACTCTAAGGATGTGTCAGTCACTATAAGGATGGGTCAGTCACTATCAGGATGTGTCAGTCACTATAAGGATGTGTCAGTCACTATAAGGATGTGTCAGTCACTATCAGGATGTGTCAGTCACTATCAGGATGTGTCAGTCACTATCAGGATGTGTCTGTCACTATAAAGATGTGTCTGTCACTCTAAGGATGTGTCAGTCACTCTAAGGATGTGTCAGTCACTATAAGGATGTGTCAGTCACTCTAAGGATGTGTCAGTCACTATAAGGATGTGTCAGTCACTCTAAGGATGTGTCAGTCACTCTAAGGATGTGTCAGTCACTCTAAGGATGTGTCTGTCACTATAAAGATGTGTCTGTCACTCTAAGGATGTGTCAGTCACTATACGGATGTGTCAGTCACTCTAAGGATGTGTGAGTCACTATAAGGATGTGTCTGTCACTATAAAGATGTGTCTGTAACTATAAGGATGTGTCAGTCACTATCAGGATGTGTCAGTCACTATCAGGATGTGTCTGTCACTATAAAGATGTGTCTGTCACTCTAAGGATGTGTCAGTCACTCTAAGGATGTGTCAGTCACTCTAAGGATGTGTCAGTCACTATCAGGATGTGTCTGTCACTATAAAGATGTGTCTGTCACTCTAAGGATGTGTCAGTCACTATCAGGATGTGTCAGTCACTATTAGGATTTGTCTGTCACTATAAGGATGTGTCTGGTACTATAAAGATGTGTCTGTCACTCTAAGGATGTGTCAGTCACTATAAGGATGTGTGAGTCACTATAAGGATGTGTCTGTCACTATAAAGATGTGTCTGTCACTATAAGGATGTGTCAGTCACTATCAGGATGTGTCAGTCACTATCAGGATGTGTCTGTCACTATAAAGATGTGTCTGTCACTCTAAGGATGTGTCAGTCACTCTAAGGATGTGTCAGTCACTCTAAGGATGTGTCAGTCACTATAAGGATGTGTCAGTCACTCTAAGGATGTGTCAGTCACTATCAGGATGTGTCAGTCACTATCAGGATGTGTCAGTCACTATAAGGATGTGTCAGTCACTATCAGGATGTGTCAGTCACTATCAGGATGTGTCAGTCACTATCAGGATGTGTCAGTCACTATAAGGATGTGTCAGTCACTATAAGGATGTGTCAGTCACTATCAGGATGTGTCAGTCACTATCAGGATGTGTCAGTCACTATAAGGATGTGTCAGTCACTATCAGGATGTGTCAGTCACTATCAGGATGTGTCAGTCACTATCAGGATGTGTCAGTCACTATAAGGATGTGTCAGTCACTATAAGGATGTGTCTGTCACTCTAAGGATGTGTCAGTCACTATCAGGATGTGTCTGTGAGTTTGTTCTCAGGGTCTTGGTAAGTGTGATCTCAGTTGGTCTGTTTCTCAGTCTGAAGTCTGTCTGTGGTTACAGATGCTAATGAGGAAGAACCGCTGGCTGGGAGGTTGAGTGAGAATACAAACAGAGGTAAGGATTGTTTGAGAACGATAATAAATGGATCTGAACTCAATCTTGAAACGTTTAGAGAATAACGGTATGTCAAACAGAAACTATTCTCTTTGTGATATACACTCCTCTACATATTTATTTGGACAGTGAAGCCAAAACATTTTTTATTTTTTGGGGGGTGGGGGCTCTATAGGCCAGCATTTGGGTTTTGAGATTAATTGTTTTCTATGAGGCGAAATAAC
Source organism: Salvelinus fontinalis (assembly GCF_029448725.1). NCBI lineage: Eukaryota > Metazoa > Chordata > Actinopteri > Salmoniformes > Salmonidae > Salvelinus > Salvelinus fontinalis. The sequence continues at coordinate 36,326 of NC_074699.1, forward strand.
TGAATGATACCTTTAGTTTGAGGGTATTTCACATCTGTTTTACTGTTCAGATCTTAACCCACTTTATCGATCTAGTCTATAAAGTTACAGAGGAACAAAGATCATACCCTCCAAGACATGCTAACCTCCCCTGTTATTAGTAATGGTGAGAGGTTAGATCATACCCCCAATACATGCTAACCTCCCCTGTTATTGGTAATGGTGAGAGGTTGTATCATACCTCCAAGACATGCTAACCTCTCCTGTTATTGGTAATGGTGAGAGGTTAGATCATACCTCCAATACATGCTAACCTCTCCTGTTATTGGTAATGGTGAGAGGTTAGATCATACCTCCAATACATGCTAACCTCCCCTGTTATTGGTAATGGTGAGAGGTTCTATCATACCTCCAAGACATGCTAACCTCTCCTGTTATTGGTAATGGTGAGAGGTTAGATCATACCTCCAATACATGCTAACCTCCCCTGTTATTGGTAATGGTGAGAGGTTAGATCATACCCCCAAGACATGCTAACCTCCCCTGTTATTGGTAATGGTGAGAGGTTAGATCATACCTCCAAGACATGCTAACCTCTCCTGTTATTGGTAATGGTGAGAGGTTAGATCATAACCCCAAGACATGCTAACCTCCTCTGTTATTGGTAATGGTGAGAGGTTAGATCATACCTCCAAGACATGCTAACCGCCCCTGTTATTGGTAATGGTGAGAGGTTAGATCATACCTCCAAGATATGCTAACCTCCCCTGTTATTGGTAATGGTGAGAGGTTAGAGAAGAGAGAGAGAGAGAGAGAGAGAGAGAGAGAGAGAGAGAGAGAGAGAGAGAGAGAGAGAGAGAGAGAGAGAGAGAGAGAGAGAGAGAGAGAGAGAGAGAGAGAGAGAGCGAGAGAGAGAGAGAGAAATAGTTTTTTCCCACATAACCACAATCTTTCAGAACGGAGACAAGTTTGATCCTAACAATTACAGAGGCATTTTTTTGTGAACAGTAACCAGGGGAAGGTTTTCTGTAGTATTATACATGTAAAATGTAAGTTCTAAACTTCCTTAATAAGCACAATGTCTTGAGTAAAAGCCTAATTGGATTTATACCAAAACATCGCACGACTGATCATATATACACCCTACACACCCTGATAGATAAACATACTAAAATATACGCTTGCTTTATCAACTTCCAAAAAGCATTTGATTCTATTTGGCATAAAGGACTGTTCTACAAAGTTATTGAAAGTGGTGTAGGGGGTAAAACATATTACATAATTAAATCAATGTATACTGGCAATACGTGCAGCATTAAAATTGGAAAGAATAGAACATAATTCTTTAACCATGGGTAGGGCCTTCGTCAGGGTTGCAATCTGAGCCCTGCACTCTTCAATATTTACATCAACGAATTGGCCACTATTCTAGAAAAATCCTCAGCCCCTGGTGTTAGTCTCCACAATTCAGAGGTTAAATGCCTACTCTTCGTAGATGACCTATGTCTGCTCTCACCCACAGCCCATGGCCTACAGCAGAGCCTGGACCTGCTAGAGCAGTACTGCCAGACCTGGGCCCTGGCAGTAAACCTCAAAATTACTAAAATAATGCTTTTCCAGAGAAGATCCAGATCCCAGGGAATTAGACCAAAGTTCTCAATTGATACAAAATATATAGAGTACTGGACACACTACAATTACTGAGGTTTAAAAATAAGCTCAACTGGACACCTTAATGAGGCAGTAAATTAACTGAGAGAGAAAGCACGCAGGGCATTCTACGCCATTAAAAAACAAATTCAAATTGAAATACCTATTAAAATTTGGCTAAAACTAATTGAATGTGTCATTGAACCAATTGCAATTTATGGCAGCGAGGTGTGGGGTCCACTTGCAAAACAAGATTTCCCCAAATGGGACAAACACCCCATTGAAACCCTACATGCAGAGTTCTGTAAGATTCTCCTACGTGTCCAGAGGAAAACTACAAACAATGCATGCAGGGCAGAATTAGGCCAATATCCACTAATAATAAAAACTCATAAAAGAGCAATTAAGTGTTGGAAACATCTAAAATACAGTGGCCCCCTCTCATATCACCACCAAGCCCTGCAATGCCAAGAGCTGAGCAAAGAAAATAGTCCCCTCATCCAGCTGGTCCTGGGGCTGAGTTCACAAACCTGTTCTACTAACACACTGAAGCCTCAGGACCAGAACATCCAATCAATCAAAATAAAACCAATTACAACACAGTCAAAACAAAACTACATTGCTTATTGGGAAACACAAGCACAAACACAGAGCAAAATGCAGTGCTATCTGGCCCTAAATCGACAGTACACCGTGGCTAACTATTTGATCATGGTTACTGATCAAAACCTTAGAAAAACCTTGACAAAGTACAGGCTCAGTGAGCACAGCCTTGCCATGGAGTAGGGTAGACACAGGAAAACCTGGCTCCCTGTAGAAGAAAGGCTGTGCAACCACTGCACAACAGCAGAACCTGAGACGCAGCTGCATTTCCTGACAAAATGTAAAAAATATAAAACAATTAGAGAGAAACCCTTATTCAAGGTTTCAAAAACCTCTCTGATGAGGATAGGCTACCAGTCCTGTTGGGGGAGGACGCAGACAGCTGTGGGTTGGCAGCGCACTACATTGCTGCCTGCCATAAGATGAGGGACAGTGGCCTCTACTGTTTGCTTATTATTATTGTTGAATGTATGGTTATTTTGACTCTTGGTTATTGTTGTTACTGTTGTCCCGTTCTTATTATTTTCATATTGTAAATATCAAAAATAAGCTTTGGCAATATGTACATTGTTACGTCATGCCAATAAAGCAAATTGAACTGAATTGAATTGAAAGAGAGCGAGAGAGAAATAGAGAGAAAGAGAGATATATATAGAGAGAGAGACAGAGAGATAGATAGAGAGAAAGAGAGATAGAAAGGGAGAAAGAGAGAGAGAGAGAGACAGAGAGAGAGAAAGAAAGAAAGAGAGCAAGAAAGAGAGAGAGAGAGAGAGAGAGATAGAAAGGGAGAAAGAGAGAGAGAGAGAGACAGAAAGAGAGAGAATGAAAGATAAAGAGAGGGAGAGAGAGAGAAAGAAAAAGAGAGAGCAAGAGAGAGAGAGAAGGAGAGAAAGAGAGAAATATGTGCTTTATACATATACATTATTATTTGACAGATAGAATTTCATGGCAAAGCTATGTAGTGTGTGTGTGTGTGTGTGTGTGTGTGTGTGTGTGTGTGTGTGTGTGTGTGTGTGTGTGTGTGTGTGTGTCAGGTTTGAAACCAGTGTCAGAGACATACAACAGTTCTTCACCAGAGTAAATAATTCATTACAATACCCAACGAATCATTACAACTCTCTTGTGCTAACGTGTGTTAGCTCTTGTGCTAACGTGTGTTAGCTCTTGTGCTAACGTGTGTTAGCTCTTGTGCTAACGTGTGTTAGCTAAGCGTCTATTTTAGCCTCATATCAAATGTTAATAGGTCAAATGTAATACAGAGATCTGAAAGACATGAAGACAGCAGTCTATACTAGATATGGATGTGAAACTGCAGTTGTTACCACCTTAAGGTATCAGATCCTCAACATTGTAATCGTCTGTGTTCATTACAGAGATAAGAGACACATGAGGAGAGATGATATTGATCCCCAAAGAAAACTTCTTCCCAAACAGTCAATAGTTCTACAATAGAATGATATTCATCCCCAAAGAAAACTGCTTTCCAAACAGCCAATAGTTCTACAATAGAATGATATTCATCCCCAAAGAAAACTGCTTTCCAAACAGCCAATATTTCTACAATAGAATGATATTGATCCCCAAAGAAAACTACTTTCCAAAGAGCCAATAGTTCTACAATAGAATGATATCGGTGTTGCATCAGACAAATGCTACAGATGATATCGTGATATAATATTTCCTGCAGTCGACACTGTCACCACCGATAAATCCGCGATAATTGAGAATTTTAAATAAGCATTTTTCTATGGCTGGCCATGCTTTCCACCTGGCTACCCCAACCCCGGTCAACAGCCCTGCACCCCTCACAGCAACTCGCCCAAACCTCCCCCATTTCTTCTTCACCCAAATCCAGATAGCTGATGTTCTGAAAGAGCTGCAAAATCTGGACCCCTACAAATCAGCCGGGCTAGACAATCTGGACCCTCTCTTCCTAAAATTATCAGCCGAAATTGTTGCAACCCCTATTACTAGCTTGTTCAACCTCTCTTTCGTATCGTCTGAAATCCCCAAAGGTTGGAATGCTGCCGCGGTCATCCCCCTCTTCAAAGGGGAGGACACTCTAGACCCAAACTGCTACAGACCTATATCTATCCTACCCTGCCTTTCTAAGGTCTTCGAAAGCCAAGTCAACAAACAGATTACCGACCGTTTCGAATCCCACCGTACCTTCTCCGCTATGCAATCTGGTTTCCGAGCTGGTCATGGGTGCACCTCAGCCACGCTCAAGGTCCTAAACGATATCATAACCGCCATCGATAAGAGACATTACTGTGCAGCTGTATTCATTGACCTGGCCAAGGCTTACGACTCTGTCAATCACCATATTCTTATCAGCAGACTCAACAGCCTTGGTTTCTCAAATGACCGCCTAGCCTGGTTCACCAACTACTTCTCTGACAGAGTTCAGTGTGTCAAATCGGAGGGCCTGTTGTCCGGACCTCTGGCAGTCTCTATGGGGGTGCCACAGGGCCGACTCTCTTCTCTGTATACATAAATGATGTCGCTCTTGCTGCTGGGGATTCTCTGATCCACCTCTATGCCGACGACACCATTCTGTATACTTCTGGCCCTTCTCTGGACACTGTGTTAACTAACCTCCAGACGAGCTTCAATGCCATACAACTCTCCTTCCATGGCCTCCAACTGCTCATAAATGCAAGCAAAACTAAATGCATGCTCTTCAACCGATCGCTGCCCACACCTGCCCGCCGGTCCAGTATCACTACTCTGGACGGTTCTGACTTAGAATATGTGGACAACTATAAATACCTGGGTGTCTGGCTAGACTGTAAACTCTCCTTCCAGACTCACATTGGCTTCCTATTTGGCTTCCTATTTCACAACAAAGCATCCTTCACTCATGCTGCCAAACATACCCTCGTAAAACTGACTATCCTACCAATCCTTGACTTCGGCGATGTCAGTTACTCTGCTGCCAATGACTGGAACGAACTGCAAAAATCATTGAAGCTGGAGACTCCTATCTCCCTCACTTTAAGCACCAGCTGTCAGAGCAGCTCACAGATCACTGCACCTGTACACAGCCCATCTGTAAACAGCCCATACAACTACCTCATCACCATATTGTTATTTATTTTATTTATTTTGCTCCTTTGCACTCCAGTACCGCTACTTGCACACTCATCTTCTGCACATCTATCACCCCAGTGTTTAATTTGCCATACTGTAATAATTTCGCCACTATGACTAATTTATTGCCTCACCCCCTTGTCCTACCTCATTTGCACACACAGTATATCGACTTTCTCTATTGTATTATTGATTGTATGTTTTGTTTATTCCATGTGTAATTCTGTGTTGTTGTTTGTGTCGCACTGCTTTGCTTTATCTTGGCCAGGTCGCAGTTGTAAATGAGAACTTGTTCTCAACTAGCCTACCTGGTTAAATAAAGGTGATCTGGTCTACCTGGTTAAATAAAGGTGATCTGGTCTACCTGGTTAAATAAAGGTGATCTGGTCTACCTGGATAAATAAAGGTGATCTGACCTATCTGGTTAAATAAAGGTGATCTGGCCTACCTGGTTAAATAAAGGTGATCTGGTCTACCTGGTTAAATAAAGGTGATCTGGCCTACCTGGTTAAATAAAGGTGATCTGGTCTACCTGGTTAAATAAAGGTGATCTGGTCTACCTGGTTAAATAAAGGTGATCTGGCCTACCTGGTTAAATAAAGGTGATCTGGTCTACCTGGTTAAATAAAGGTGATCTGGTCTACCTGGTTAAATAAAGGTGATCTGGTCTACCTGGTTAAATAAAGGTGATCTGGTCTACCTGGTTAAATGTAGGTGATCTGGTCTACCTGGTTAAATAAAGGTGATCTGGTCTACCTGGTTAAATAAAGGTGATCTGGTCTACCTGGTTAAATAAAGGTGATCTGGTCTACCTGGTTAAATAAAGGTGATCTGGTCTACCTGGTTAAATAAGGGTGATCTGACCTACCTGGTTAAATAAAGGTGATCTGGTCTACCTGGTTAAATAAAGGTGATCTGGTCTACCTGGTTAAATAAAGGTGATCTGGTCTACCTGGTTAAATAAAGGTGATCTGGTCTACCTGGTTAAATAAAGGTGATCTGGCCTACCTGGTTAAATAAAGGTGATCTGGCCTACCTGGTTAAATAAAGGTGATCTGGTCTACCTGGTTAAATAAAGGTGATCTGGCCTACCTGGTTAAATAAAGGTGATCTGCCCTACCTGGTTAAATAAAGGTGATCTGGCCTACCTGGTTAAATAAAGGTGATCTGGTCTACCTGGTTAAATAAAGGTGATCTGGCCTACCTGGTTAAATAAAGGTGAAATAAAATAAATAAATAAATGTGAACAGGAACTGTACTGTAAGCAGTCAGGCAAGATAAAAACACTGCAAAACATGTGAGACACTTCCTACAGTAACCGTAAGCTGTGGTCTTCATAAACACATACACTTGCGCTGTATAATTCTCAGAGCTATTTCTGAACTTTGTAACTGTGTAACATCACTATCTTGATGTGCACTTGTTTTAAACTAATAAGAAAATGTAAAGATATTTGCAAAGGAACATGACTGAAACTAGATGGTGTGTGAAAGCGAACACATTTGGAAACCTTCCTGACACGACATGGCCTACAGTTGCTAAGCAACAGTGACTAGCCACAAACCACTGCCTGTATCTCAGTATGAAACATTTGATCATTTCACAAGGCATCACTTGAGTCATACACTACCGTTCATAAGTTTGAGGTCACTTAGAAATGTACTTGTTTTTAAAATACTTTTTAAAATCCATTAAAATAACATCAAATTAATCAGAAATACAGTGTAGACATTGTTAATGCTGTAAATGACTATTGTAGCTGAAAACGGCAGATTTATTTTGGAATATCTACTTGTTGTCACGTTCCTGACCTGTTTTCTGTTTGGTATGTGTTTAATTGGTCAGGGCGTGAGTTTTGGGTGGGTAGTCCATGTTATGTGTTTTCTATGTTGGGTTAATGGGTTGCCTGGTATGGCTCTCAATTAGAGGCAGGTGTTTGGCGTTTCCTCTGATTGAGAGTCATATTAAGGTAGGTTGTTTCACATTGTTTGTTGTGGGTGGTTGTCTTCCGTGTCAGTACATGTTACCACACGGGGCTGTGTTCGGTTTGTCTGTTCCTGTTCGTGTGTTCTTCGTTTCATGTAATTTTAGGTCTGTTTAGTTCGTTTTGTAATTTTGTTTTCTAAAGTGTTATTTTGTGTTTCGTCGTTTTGTCTAATAAATCATTATGTCCACATACCTCGCTGCGTGTTGGTCTGATCCATGCTCCTCCTCATCCGAGGAGGAATATGACGACGATCGTTACCCTTGTAGGCATACAGAGGCCCATTATCAGCAACCATCACTCCTGTGTTCCAATGGCACATTGTGTTAGCTAATCAAAGTATATCATTTTAAAAGGCTAATTGATCATTAGAAAACCCTTTTGCAATTATGTTAGCACAGCTGAAAACTGTTGTTCTGATTAAAGAAGCAATAAACTGGCCTTCTTTAGACTAGTTGAGTATCTGGAGCATCAGCATTGGTGGGTTCGATTACAGGCTCTAAATTGGCCAGAAACAAAGAACTTTCTTCTGAAATTCGTCAGTCTATTCTTGGTCTGAGAAATGAAGGCTATTCCATGCGAGAAATTGCCAAGAAACTGAAGATCTCGCACAACACTGTGTACTACTCCCTTCACAGAACAGCGTAAACTGTCTCTAGCCAGAATAGAAAGAGGAGTGGGAGGCCCCGGTGCACAACTGAGCAAGAGGACAAGTACATTAGAGTGTCTAGTTTGAGAAACAGACGCATCACAAGTCCTCAACTGGCAGCTTCATTAAATAGTACCCGCAAAACACCAGTCAGATTTCTCAACGTCTCAACGTCAACAGTGAAGAGGCAACTCCGGGATGCTGGCCTTCTAGGCAGAGTTCCTCTGTCCAGTGTCTGTGTTCTTTTGCCCATCTTAATCTTTTATTTTTATTGGCCAGTCTAAGATAACGCTTTTCTTTGCAACTCTGCCGAGAAGGCCAGCATCCCAGAGTCGCCTCTTCGCTGTTGATGTTGAGATTGGTGTTTTGCGGGGACTATTTAATGAAGCTGCCAGTTGAGGACTTGGTGTCTGTTTCTCAAACTAGACACTTTAATGTACTTGTCCTCTTGCTCAGTTGTGCACCGGAGCCTCCCACTCCTCTTTCTTTTCTGGTTAGAGACAGTTTGCTCTGTTCTGTGAAGGGTAAGGGTTAGGGTTAGTAGTACACAGCATTGTACGAGGTCTTCAGCTTGGTTAACACAACGTGCCATTGGAAAACAGGAGTGATGGTTGCTGATAATGGGCTTCTGTACACCTATGTAGATATTCCATTAACAATCTGCCGTTTCCAGCTACAATATTAACACAACATTAACAATGTCTACACTGTATTTCTGATTAATTTGATGTTATTTTAATGGATTAAAAAAAGTATTTCAAAAACAAGGACATTTCTAAGTGACCCCAAACTTTTGAACGGTAGTGTACCTTTTTTCCACCTTTAGAGAATCACCACCGTTCATCTCAATGTAAAGATATCTGAGAACACGGCTTCATCTCGATGTAAAGATCTCTGAGAACACGGCTTCATCTCGATGTAAAGATCTCCGAGAACACGGCTTCATCTCGATGTAAAGATCTCTGAGAACACGGCTTCATCTCGATGTAAAGATCTCTGAGAACACGGCTTCATCTCGATGTAAAGATCTCTGAGAACACAGCTTCATCTCGATGTAAAGATCTCTGAGAACACGGCTTCATCTCGATGTAAAGATCTCTGAAAACACAGCTTCATCTCGATGTAAAGATCTCTGAGAACACGGCTTCATCTCGATGTAAAGATCTCTGAGAACACGGCTTCATCTCGATGTAAAGATCTCTGAGAACACGGCTTCATCTCGATGTAAAGATCTCTGAGAACACGGCTTCATCTAAGTGGAGAGCTCGACACAGTGGAATAATTGATGTAGGAGTCATTAAAGTCATATTCAAATGCTTACGGCACAAATATACAATACCCAACTTTGCTGTTGTCAAGAATATCAAAATATATTGCTGTTGAATACGTCATATTTACATAAACTAACAGGTTTTGGCATTTCAAAATAGATTGGAAACATGTCTGATCTATCAGTCTACAATTTGAATACTGTGATCTTTCTGACTGTAGCATTGTAGAACCACTTCTAATCATCAGCACTCACTCTACAGTAGACAGACTGTTTAATCAACTTAGAGGACTGACTCCACTGTGAACAGACTAGTTAATCTCCTTAGAGGACTGACTCCACTGTGAACATACTATTTAATCTCCTTAGAGGACTGACTCCACTGTGAACAGTATTTAATCTCCTTAGAGGACTGACTCCACTGTGAACAGACTAGTTAATCTCTTTAGAGGACTGACTCTACTGTGAACAGACTAGTTAATCTCTTTAGAGGACTGACTCTACTGTGAACAGACTAGTTAATCAATTTAGAGGACTGACTCCACTGTGAACAGACTAGTTTATCAATTTAGAGGACTGACTCCACTGTGAACAGACTAGTTAATCAATTTAGAGGACTGACTCCACTGTTAACAGACTAGTTAATCTCCTTAGAGGACTGACTCCACTGTGAACAGACTAGTTAATCTCCTTAGAGGACTGACTCCACTGTGAACAGACTAGTTAATCTCCTTAGAGGACTGACTCCACTGTTAACAGACTAGTTAATCTTCTTAGAGGACTGACTCCACTGTGAACAGACTAGTTAATCTCCTTAGAGGACTGACTCCACTGTGAACAGACTAGTTAATCAACTTAGAGGACTGACTCTACTGTTAACAGACTAGTTAATCTTCTTAGAGGACTGACTCCACTGTGAACAGACTAGTTAATCTCCTTAGAGGACTGACTCCACTGTGAACAGACTAGTTAATCTCCTTAGAGGACTGACTCCACTGTTAACAGACTAGTTAATCTTCTTAGAGGACTGACTCCACTGTGAACAGACTAGTTAATCTCCTTAGAGGACTGACTCCACTGTGAACAGACTATTTAATCTCCTTAGAGGACTGACTCTACTGTGAACAGACTAGTTTATCAATTTAGAGGACTGACTCCACTGTGAACAGACTAGTTAATCTCCTTAGAGGACTGACTCTACTGTTAACAGACTAGTTAATCTCCTTAGAGGACTGACTCTACTGTGAACAGACTAGTTTATCAATTTAGAGGACTGACTCCACTGTGAACAGACTAGTTAATCTCCTTAAGGACTGACTCTACTGTGAACAGACTAGTTTATCAATTTAGAGGACTGACTCCACTGTGAACAGACTAGTTAATCTCCTTAGAGGACTGACTCTACTGTGAACAGACTAGTTAATCTCCTTAGAGGACTGACTCTACTGTTAACAGACTATTTAATATCTTTAAAGGACTGACTCCACTGTGAACAGACTAGTTAATCAATTTAGAGGACTGACTCCACTGTGAACAGACTAGTTAATCAATTTAGAGGACTGACTCCACTGTGAACAGACTAGTTAATCAATTTAGAGGACTGACTCCACTGTGAACATACTATTTAATCAATTTAGAGGACTGACTCCACTGTGAACAGACTAGTTAATCTCCTTAGAGGACTGACTCCACTGTGAACATACTATTTAATATCTTTAGAGGACTGACTAACATAGCCATACTATGAGTCCAAAGTAACTTGCTGTTAAAGACCTCTGAGCTTGTTTTTGGTATGTTACGATTGACCTCCATTTTGTTTTTTTCTAGTGACAAAGATCCCGATGTAATGATCAGTCACTGGCGGACGTGCACCAAGATCTTCCTGGTACTGGTGTCGCTGAGGGTCATATACTATACCGTTCTGGAATATCCCAACAACCCAAACCACCGCTACCGGCGTCCCCCTTCCAGGAGGACTCCAGACCCTTCGAGAGGAGAGGACTTGTCCTCCGAGAGCATCAGTCCAACTACTAATGATGAATCAACATATTATATGGAAGCTGAAACACCAGACAACAAGGACACACCTACAATGTATGTTGACGTTCAACCACAAGCTGAATCAGAAGTTTACCTGGACACAATATCCATTCAGGACTGGCCATCAATAACACTGACCACTGTACTGGCCACTCCTCCTCCTCCGTATGTGTCCCCAGGACCGTACCATGTAGAATACCCATCAGAGTACATCTTCATCCTGGATGAGCCAGAGAAATGCCGGGAGCAGAACCCCTTCCTGGTTCTGATGGTGCCAGTGGCGCCCAATAACAGGGACGCTCGTGAGGCCGTCCGCAGTACTTGGGGCAGTGAGAGGCAGGTACTGGGCAAAGAGGTCCGTCTGTTCTTCCTGCTGGGACTGCCCAGTGGAGAGGAGACAGCGCAGCTCCAGGAGAAGGTGCTGCAGGAGAGCAAAGAGCACCAGGATCTGCTGCAGAGCGACTTCATAGACAGCTACAAAAACCTGACCATCAAGACCATGGTGATGATGGAGTGGCTGAGCTCTCGCTGCCCCAACGCCTCCTACGCCATGAAGATCGACTCAGACATGTTCCTCAACGTGCACAACCTGGTTTACATGCTGATTCTACATTCTCCAAAGGAGAACTACATGTCTGGACAAGTGGCAATTGGTGCCGCAGTCCTTCATGACCCAAGCTCCAAATGGTATCTTCCAAAGGAGGTGTTTCCTGAACTGGTATATCCACCTTACGCTCTGGGCCTGGGCTATGTCTTCACCTTAGACCTCCCCAGGAAGCTGGTGGAGGCGTCCAGGCATGTTAAAGCCGTCTACATAGAGGATGTGTATCTGGGACTGTGTATGAGACACCTGGGCATCCGGCCTACTGACCCCCCGAGTGACAACGTCTTCCAAGGGTATGCAGGAGCCCAGGACCGCTGTCACTACATGGCTGTTATCACGACCATTCTCGACACCCCTCAAGAGCTTCTGGACGTATGGAGAAACTTACACCAACCTGGGCCTGTCTGTCATTGAAAACAACACTCTGGGAAAGACAAATAGCCTTGAGGTTAGAGCGTTGGGCCAATAACCCAAAAAGGTTGATGGTTCCAATGCCGGAGCTGACAAAATGGCAAATCTGTCACTGTGCCCTTGAGCAAGCACTTAACCCCAGTGCTCCATGGGTGCTGGACATTGGTGTCCCTGACCGTGAACTCCCTGTGGGTGTCTTGTTTGTTTCTGTGGATGTGGTAGAGAAGGATCACCTTATCTCTGTGTTTCTGTGGATGTGGTAAAGGATCACCTTATCTCTATGTTTCTGTGGATGTGGTAGAGAAGGATCACCTTATCTCTGTGTTTCTGTGGATGTGGTAGAGAAGGATCACCTTACCTCTGTGTTTCTGTGGATGTGGTAGAGAAGGATCACCTATCTCTGTGTTTCTGTGGATGTGGTCGAGAAGGATCACCTTATCTCTGTGTTTCTGTGGATGTGGTAGAGAAGGATCACCTTACCTCTGTGTTTCTGTGGATGTGGTAGAGAAGGATCACCTATCTCTGTGTTTCTGTGGATGTGGTAGAGAAGGATCACCTTACCTCTGGGTTTCTGTCAATGTGGTAGAGAAGGATCACCTTACCTCTGTGTTTCTGTGGATGTGGTAGAGAAGGATCACCTTATCTCTGTGTTTCTGTGGATGTGGTAGAGAAGGATCAGCTTACCTCTGTGTTTCTGTGGATGTGGTAGAGAAGGATCACCTTACCTCTGGGTTTCTGTCAATGTGGTAGAGAAGGATCACCTTACCTCTGTGTTTCTGTGGATGTGGTAGAGAAGGATCACCTTACCTCTGTGTATCTGTGGATGTGGTAGAGAAGGATCAACTTATCTCTGTGTTTCTGTGGATGTGGTAGAGAAGGATCACCTTATCTCTGTGTTTCTGTGGATGTGGTAGAGAAGGATCACCTTATCTCTGTGTTTCTGTGGGTGTGGTCGAGAAGGATCACCTTATCTCTGTGTTTCTGTGGATGTGGTAGAGAAGGATCACCTTATCTCTGTGTTTCTGTGGATGTGATAGAGAAGGATCACCTTACCTCTGTGTTTCTGTGGATGTGGTAGAGAAGGATCACCTTACCTCTGTGTTTCTGTGGATGTGGTAGAGAAGGATCACCTTACCTCTGTGTTTCTGTGGATGTGGTAGAGAAGGATCACCTTAACTCTGTGTTTCTGTGGATGTGGTAGAGAAGGATCACCTTACCTCTGGGTTTCTGTCAATGTGGTAGAGAAGGATCACCTTACCTCTGTGTTTCTGTGGATGTGGTAGAGAAGGATCACCTTACCTCTGTGTTTCTGTGGATGTGGTAGAGAAGGATCACCTTATCTCTGTGTTTCTGTGGATGTGGTAGAGAAGGATCACCTTATCTCTGTGTTTCTGTGGATGTGGTAGAGAAGGATCACCTTATCTCTGTGTTTCTGTGGGTGTGGTCGAGAAGGATCACCTTATCTCTGTGTTTCTGTGGATGTGGTAGAGAAGGATCACCTTATCTCTGTGTTTCTGTGGATGTGATAGAGAAGGATCACCTTACCTCTGTGTTTCTGTGGATGTGGTAGAGAAGGATCACCTTACCTCTGTGTTTCTGTGGATGTGGTAGAGAAGGATCACCTTACCTCTGTGTTTCTGTGGATGTGGTAGAGAATGATCACCTTATCTCTGTGTTTCTGTGGATGTGGTAGAGAAGGATCACCTTACCTCTGTGTTTCTGTGGATGTGGTAGAGAAGGATCACCTTACCTCTGTGTTTCTAACAGTGGTGGAAAAAGTACCCAAAACTCATACTTGAGTAAAAGTAAAAATACCTTAATGGAAAATGACTCAAGTAAAAGTGAAAGTCCCCCAGTAAAATATTACTTGAGTAAAAGTCTAAAAGTATTTGGATATAAATATGCTTAACTATCAAAAGTAAAAAGTACAGGTATAAATCAATTCAAATTCCTTATATTAAGCAAACCAGATGGCACTATTTTCTAGTTTTTTAAAAACATTTTCAGATAGCCAGGGGCCACACTCCAACGCTGAGACACTCCAACACTGAGACACTCCAACACTGAGACACTCCAACACCGAGACACTCCAACACCGAGACACTCCAACACTGAGACACTCCAACACTGAGACACTCCAACACTGAGACACTCCACACTGAGACACTCCAACACTGAGACACTCCAACACCGAGACACTCCAACACCGAGGCACTCCAACACTGAGGCACTCCAACACTGAGACACTCCAAACTCAGACACTCCAACACTGAGACACTCCAACACTGAGACACTCCAACACCGAGACACTCCAACACCGAGACACTCCAACACTGAGACACTCCAACACTCAGACACTCCAACACTCAGACACTCCAACACTGAGACACTCCAAACTCAGACACTCCAACACTGAGACACTCCAACACTCAGACACTCCAACACTGAGACACTCCAAACTCAGACACTCCAACATTGAGACACTCCAACACTGAGACACTCCAACACTGACACTCCAACACTGGTGGTAGAGAAGGATCAACTTATCTCTGTGTTTCTGTGGATGTGGTAGAGAAGGATCACCTTATCTCTGTGTTTCTGTGGATGTGGTAGAGAAGGATCACCTTATCTCTGTGTTTCTGTGGGTGTGGTCGAGAAGGATCACCTTATCTCTGTGTTTCTGTGGATGTGATAGAGAAGGATCACCTTACCTCTGTGTTTCTGTGGATGTGGTAGAGAAGGATCACCTTACCTCTGTGTTTCTGTGGATGTGGTAAAGGATCACCTTACCTCTGTGTTTCTGTGGATGTGGTAGAGAAGGATCACCTTATCTCTGTGTTTATGTGGATGTGATAGAGAAGGATCACCTTACCTCTGTGTTTCTGTGGATGTGGTAGAGAAGGATCACCTTACCTCTGTGTTTCTGTGGATGTGGTAGAGAAGGATCACCTTAGCTCTGTGTTTCTGTGGATGTGGTAGAGAAGGATCACCTATCTCTGTGTTTCTGTGGATGTGGTAGAGAAGGATCACCTTAACTCTGTGTTTCTGTGGATGTGGTAGAGAAGGATCACCTTACCTCTGTGTTTCTGTGGATGTGGTAGAGAAGGATCACCTTACCTCTGTGTTTCTGTGGGTGTGGTCGAGAAGGATCACCTTATCTCTGTGTTTCTGTGGATGTGGTAGAGAAGGATCACCTTATCTCTGTGTTTCTGTGGATGTGATAGAGAAGGATCACCTTACCTCTGTGTTTCTGTGGATGTGGTAGAGAAGGATCACCTTACCTCTGTGTTTCTGTGGATGTGGTAGAGAAGGATCACCTTACCTCTGTGTTTCTGTGGATGTGGTAGAGAAGGATCACCTTACCTCTGTGTTTCTGTGGATGTGGTAGAGAATGATCACCTTATCTCTGTGTTTCTGTGGATGTGGTAGAGAAGGATCACCTTACCTCTGTGTTTCTGTGGATGTGGTAGAGAAGGATCACCTTACCTCTGTGTTTCTAACAGTGGTGGAAAAAGTACCCAAAACTCATACTTGAATAAAAGTAAAAATACCTTAATGGAAAATGACTCAAGTAAAAGTGAAAGTCCCCCAGTAAAATACAACTTGAGTAAAAGTCTACAAGTATTTGGATATAAATATGCTTAACTATCAAAAGTAAAAAGTACAGGTATAAATCAATTCAAATTCCTTATATTAAGCAAACCAGATGGCACTATTTTCTAGTTTTTTAAAAACATTTTCAGATAGCCAGGGGCCACACTCCAACGCTGAGACACTCC
This sequence comes from Salvelinus fontinalis, assembly GCF_029448725.1. Taxonomy (NCBI): domain Eukaryota; kingdom Metazoa; phylum Chordata; class Actinopteri; order Salmoniformes; family Salmonidae; genus Salvelinus; species Salvelinus fontinalis. Next base: position 52,388 of record NC_074699.1, read on the forward strand.
AACACTGAGACACTCCAACAATGAGACACTCCAACACCGAGACACTCCAACACCGAGACACTCCAACACTGAGACACTCCAACACTGAGACACTCCAACACTGAGACACTCCACACTGAGACACTCCAACACTGAGACACTCCAACACCGAGACACTCCAACACCGAGACACTCCAACACTGAGGCACTCCAACACTGAGACACTCCAAACTCAGACACTCCAACACTGAGACACTCCAACACTGAGACACTCCAACACCGAGACACTCCAACACCGAGACACTCCAACACTGAGACACTCCAACACTCAGACACTCCAACACTCAGACACTCCAACACTGAGACACTCCAAACTCAGACACTCCAACACTGAGACACTCCAACACTCAGACACTCCAACACTGAGACACTCCAAACTCAGACACTCCAACATTGAGACACTCCAACACTGAGACACTCCAACACTGAGACACTCCAACACTGAGACACTCCAACACTCAGCCACTCCAAACTCAGACACTCCAACACTGAGACACTCCAACACTCAGACACTCCAACACTGAGACACTCCAAACTCAGACACTCCAACATTGAGACACTCCAACACTCAGACACTCCAACACTGAGGCACTCCAACACTGAGACACTCCAACACTGAGACACTCCAACACTGAGACACTCCAACACTGAGACACTCCAACACTGAGGCACTCCAACACTGAGGCACTCCAAAACTGAGACACTCCAACACTGAGACACTCCAACACTGAGACACTCCAACACTCAGACACTCCAAACTCAGACACTCCAACACTGAGACACTCCAACACTCAGACACTCCAACACTGAGACACTCCAAAACTGAGACACTCCAACACTGAGACACTCCAAACTCAGACACTCCAACACTGAGACACTCCAACACTCAGACACTCCAACACTGAGACACTCCAAAACTGAGACACTCCAACACTCAGACACTCCAACACTGAGACACTCCAACACTGAGACACTCCAACACTGAGACACTCCAACACTCCAACACTCAGACATTATTTACAAACACAGCATTTGTGTTTAGTGAGTCCTCCAGATCAGAGGCAGTAGGGATGACCAGGAATGTTCTCTTGATAATTGTGTGAAATGGACCATTTTCCTGTCCTGCTAAGCGTTCAAAATGTAACGACTATTTTTGGGTGTCGAGGAAAATGTATGGAGTAAAATAACATTGTTTTCTGTAGGAATGTAGTGAATTAAAAGTAAAAAGTTGTCAAAAATGACCATATTAGAGACACACATTTCCCTCAGATTACACAGACCCACAAAGAATTAGAAAACAAAAACAATTTTGATAATCTGTCCTTCTGCCCCTGAACAAGGCAGTGAACCCACTGTTCCCCTGTAGGCCGTCAATGAAAATAAGAACTTGTTCCTAACTGACTTGCCTAGTTAAATAAAAATGTCTATTGGGTAAAAATTCCACAGTGTGAAATCACAGCAGCAAGATTTGTGACCTGTTGCCACAAGAAAAGGGCAAACCAGTGAAGAACAAACACCATTGTAAATACAACCTTTATTTATGCTTATTTATTTTCCCTTTTTGTACTTTATTTCCACATCATTACAACACTGTACATAGACATAATATGAGCTGACAAAATGGCAAATCTGTCGCTGTGCCCTTGAGCAAGGCACTTCACCCCAATGCTCCATGGGTGCTGGACAATGGTGTCCCTGTCCGTGACCCCGCTCCCTGTGGGTGTCCTGGGGGCAGCTGGGATATGAAGAAACACATTACCATTACACACCTGTGCACACGGTGTATGTTTTCTCTTACTGACATTCAGAGTCTAGAACCCAAAGACAACAGTCACAGCTCAAACAACACAACCAGAGACAACAGTCAGAGCACAAACTACACAACCAAAGACAACAGTCACAGCTCAAACAACACAACCAAAGACAACAGTCACAGCTCAAACAACACAACCAGAGACAACAGTCAGAGCACAAACTACACAACCAAAGACAACAGTCACAGCTCAAACAACACAACCAAAGACAACAGTCACAGCTCAAACAACACAACCAAAGACAACAGTCACAGCTCAAACTACACAACCAAAGACAACAGTCATAGCTCAAACAACACAACCAAAGACAACAGTCACAGCTCAAACAACACAACCAGAGACAACAGTCAGAGCACAAACTACACAACCAAAGACAACAGTCACAGCTCAAACAACACAACCAAAGACAACAGTCACAGCTCAAACAACACAACCAAAGACAACAGTCACAGCTCAAACTACACAACCAAAGACAACAGTCACAGCTCAAACAAAACAACCAAAGACAACAGTCACAGCTCAAACAACACAACCAAAGACAACAGTCACAGCTCAAACAACACAACCAAAGACAACAGTCACAGCTCAAACTACACAACCAAAGACAACAGTCACAGCTCAAACAACACAACCAAAGACAACAGTCACAGCTCAAACAACACAACCAGAGACAACAGTCAGAGCACAAACTACACAACCAAAGACAACAGTCACAGCTCAAACAACACAACCAAAGACAACAGTCACAGCTCAAACAACACAACCAAAGACAACAGTCACAGCTCAAACTACACAACCAAAGACAACAGTCATAGCTCAAACAACACAACCAAAGACAACAGTCACAGCTCAAACAACACAACCAGAGACAACAGTCAGAGCACAAACTACACAACCAAAGACAACAGTCACAGCTCAAACAACACAACCAAAGACAACAGTCACAGCTCAAACAACACAACCAAAGACAACAGTCACAGCTCAAACTACACAACCAAAGACAACAGTCACAGCTCAAACAAAACAACCAAAGACAACAGTCACAGCTCAAACAACACAACCAAAGACAACAGTCACAGCTCAAACAACACAACCAAAGACAACAGTCACAGCTCAAACTACACAACCAAAGACAACAGTCACAGCTCAAACAACACAACCAAAGACAACAGTCACAGCTCAAACAACACAACCAAAGACAACAGTCACAGCTCAAACAACACAACCAAAGACAACAGTCACAGCTCAAACAACACAACCAAAGACAACAGTCACAGCTCAAACTACACAACCAGAGACAACAGTCACAGCTCAAACAACACAACCAAAGACAACAGTCATAGCTCAAACAACACAACCAAAGACAACAGTCACAGCTCAAACAACACAACCAAAGACAACAGTCACAGCTCAAACAACACAACCAGAGACAACAGTCACAGCACAAACAACACAACCAAAGACAACAGTCACAGCTCAAACAACACAACCAAAGACAACAGTCACAGCTCAAACAACACAACCAATGACAACAGTCACAGCTCAAACAACACAACCAAAGACAACAGTCACAGCTCAAACAACACAACCAAAGACAACAGTCACAGCTCAAACAACACAACCAAAGACAACAGTCACAGCTCAAACAACACAACCAAAGACAACAGTCACAGCTCAAACAACACAACCAAAGACAACAGTCACAGCTCAAACAACACAACCAAAGACAACAGTCACAGCTCAAACAACACAACCAAAGACAACAGTCACAGCTCAAACAACACAACCAAAGACAACAGTCACAGCTCAAACTACACAACCAGAGACAACAGTCACAGCTCAAACAACACAACCAAAGACAACAGTCATAGCTCAAACAACACAACCAAAGACAACAGTCACAGCTCAAACAACACAACCAGAGACAACAGTCACAGCACAAACAACACAACCAGAGACAACAGTCACAGCACAAACAACACAACCAAAGACAACAGTCACAGCTCAAACAACACAACCAAAGACAACAGTCACAGCTCAAACACAACCAATGACAACAGTCACAGCTCAAACAACACAACCAAAGACAACAGTCACAGCTCAAACAACACAACCAAAGACAACAGTCACAGCTCAAACAACACAACCAAAGACAACAGTCACAGCTCAAACAACACAACCAAAGACAACAGTCACAGCTCAAACAACACAACCAAAGACAACAGTCACAGCTCAAACAACACAACCAAAGACAACAGTCACAGCTCAAACTACACAACCAAAGACAACAGTCACAGCACAAACAACACAACCAAAGACAACAGTCACAGCTCAAACTACACAACCAAAGACAACAGTCACAGCTCAAACAACACAACCAAAGACAACAGTCACAGCTCAAACAACACAACCAAAGACAACAGTCACAGCTCAAACAACACAACCAAAGACAACAGTCACAGCTCAAACAACACAACCAAAGACAACAGTCACAGCTCAAACAACACAACCAAAGACAACAGTCACAGCTCAAACAACACAACCAAAGACAACAGTCACAGCTCAAACAACACAACCAAAGACAACAGTCACAGCTCAAACAACACAACCAAAGACAACAGTCACAGCTCAAACAACACAACCAAAGACAACAGTCACAGCTCAAACTACACAACCAGAGAACCCAGTCACAGCTCAAACAACACAACCAAAGACAACAGTCACAGCTCAAACAACACAACCAAAGACAACAGTCACAGCTCAAACAACACAACCAGAGACAACAGTCACAGTTCAAACAACACACCCAGAGACAACAGTCACAGCTCAAACAACACAACCAAAGACAACAGTCACAGTTCAAACAACACAACCAAAGACAACAGTCACAGCTCAAACAACACAACCAAAGACAACAGTCACAGTTCAAACACCACAACCAAAGACAACAGTCACAGCTCAAACACCACAACCAAAGACAACAGTCACAGCTCAAACAACACAACCAAAGACAACAGTCACAGCTCAAACAACACAACCAAAGACAACAGTCACAGCTCAAACAACACAACCAAAGACAACAGTCACAGCTCAAACAACACAACCAAAGACAACAGTCACAGCACAAACAACACAACCAAAGACAACAGTCACAGCTCAAACTACACAACCAAAGACAACAGTCACAGCTCAAACAACACAACCAGAGAACCCAGTCACAGCTCAAACAACACAACCAAAGACAACAGTCACAGCTCAAACAACACAACCAAAGACAACAGTCACAGCTCAAACTACACAACCAAAGACAACAGTCACAGCTCAAACAACACAACCAAAGACAACAGTCACAGCTCAAACAACACAACCAGAGACAACAGTCACAGTTCAAACAACACACCCAGAGACAACAGTCACAGCTCAAACAACACAACCAAAGACAACAGTCACAGTTCAAACAACACAACCAAAGACAACAGTCACAGCTCAAACAACACAACCAAAGACAACAGTCACAGCTCAAACAACACAACCAAAGACAACAGTCACAGCTCAAACTACACAACCAAAGACAACCGTCACAGCTCAAACGACACAACCAAAGACAACGGTCTCAGAGTTTTGAAGTAACTAAAACCCGCAGACAGGAAGGGGTGCAGACAGAGACAGTGTGACAGTGCAATCGTTCACTTCCCCTGTCATTTACTGTAAAAGGAAGTCAGCGTTTGGGAGACTGAGACGCCTGATACTGAGGATGAATTCAGAATGACACCTTATCCTCTATATAGTCTCTGGTCAAAAATAGTGTCCTATATAGGAGATAAATGACTGTTTCCTCGATTTAGTCTCTGGTCAAAAAATAGTGTCCTATATAGGGAAACAATGACACCTTATCCCCTATATAGTCTCTGGTCAAAAAATATTGTCCTATATAGGGAAACAATGACACCTTATCCCCTATATAGTCTATGGTCAAAAATAGTGTCCTATATAGGGAAACAATGACACCTTATCCCCTATATAGTCTCTGGTCAAAAATAGTGTCCTATATAGGGAAACAATGACACCTTATCCCCTATATAGTCTCTGGTCAAAAAATAGTGCCCTATATAGGGGATAAAAAGTAGTGTATTATATAGGGAATAGGGTGCCACTGAGACAATAGTGCACAAGGATGAGAACGATAAACAACACTGATCATTTGGTTCACAGTAGTTTACCGACAGATCAGGATCACCCTGGTTTGAGAAAACTTCCAGAATTTCATTTTACCAGGCATGTCAGTTAAGAACAAATTCTTATTTTCAATGACAGCCTAGGAACAGTGGGTTTAACTGCCTTGTTCAGGGGCAGAACAACAGATTTGAACCTTGTCAGCTCAGGGATTCGATCTTGCAACCTTTCGGTTACAAGTCCAATGCTCTAACCACTAGGCTACCTGCCGCCCCAGATTGATGTATGTACTCTGAAATAAAGTATTTTTTTTATACAACTCGACATGAATAATTGTAGACGTAAAAGCCTACATCGAATATTAGTCTATGTTGCCTATTTGTTTACCACTGTCAAGAATGGCAAGCAATTTTTGTTGAATATATTGACTTCGTTTTCATCCTGTATTTGAATATATACGTGGTTTGTTGCCCACGTCCATGTGCTCTTTAAGATGTTGGCTAGGTCTCTACGCTCCACTTGATCAACAGGACTTGGTTGTTTGCCCGACAGTCCTGTTCCAAGTTCCCCGTCTAAATCCACAAAAACACATTCAGCCAGGAAGTTGCCCGGAAACACAGCCTGGTCTCATAGACTAGACGTAACATAATAAATGTGGGGGGAAAACAGACATTCAAATGAGAATGATATGTTATGTTTGGTATGGTTACGTAAGACAGAAGGTTACTCAAGTCAGAAACTAGAGGAGGGGGTCTGGTCGGGGGGTGGATATGTGGGTGTATAACGTGAACGTCTAGCAACCCAAAGGTTATGTGTTCGAATCTCATCACGGATTAGAAACTTTTCAACTACTTACTGCTTTTTAGCTACATGCACAGTCTTTTCAGAAATGGATCATTCAGATAGATATTTAGTGTCAAATTGACTCAATGGTTGTAAATTAGGCCCATGGTCCCCTATTGAACACTGAATAGTCTCATCATCATGTCCCTTGGCTTATCTCCCCTTCAGAAGAGTCCTGTTGGACTGAAACATGAGATAGCTTATCTCCCCTTCAGAAGAGTCCTGTTGGACTGAAACATGAGATAGCTTATCTCCCCTTCAGAAGAGTCCTGTTGGACTGAAACATGAGATAGCTTATCACCCCTTCAGAAGAGTCCTGTTGGACTGAAACATGAGATCGCTTATCTCCCCTTCAGAAGAGTCCTGTTGGACTGAAACATGAGATAGCTTACCCCCCCTTCAGAAGAGTCCTGTTGGACTGAAACATGAGATAGCTTATCTCCCCTTCAGAAGAGTCCTGTTGGACTGAAACATGAGATAGCTTATCTCCCCTTCAGAAGAGTCCTGTTGGACTGAAACATGAGATAGCTTATCTCCCCTTCAGAAGAGTCCTGTTGGACTGACACATGAGATAGCTTATCTCCCCTTCAGAAGAGTCCTGTTGGACTGAAACATGAGATAGCTTATCTCCCCTTCAGAAGAGTCCTGTTGGACTGAAACATGAGATAGCTTATCTCCCCTTCAGAAGAGTCCTGTTGGACTGACACATGAGATAGCTTATCTCCCCTTCAGAAGAGTCCTGTTGGACTGAAACATGAGATAGCTTATCTCCCCTTCAGAAGAGTCCTGTTGGACTGAAACATGAGATAGCTTATCTCCCCTTCAGAAGAGTCCTGTTGGACTGACACATGAGATAGCTTATCTCCCCTTCAGAAGAGTCCTGTTGGACTGAAACATGAGATAGCTTACCTCCCCTTCAGTGTGTGTGTGTGTGTGTGTGTGTGTGTGTGTGTGTGTGTGTGTGTGTGTGTGTGTGTGTGTGTGTGTGTGTGTGTGTGTGTGTGAAAGAGAGAGAAATAGACACACACACATACCTGTTCACACAATGAAATAATAAAACACTACATTCACTGCCTCTGCCAGACTGTGGCCTGTGCTGATGGACTGTCACGCACTAAAGCGTAGTGGGTGCAGAGTCAGGCGCAGGAGGCAGAAAGTACTGAGTAGTGCTTTATTAGGCACAGGGAAAATACGTGCACTCCAACACTCACGGGCGCAGACAAACACGATACCCAAAACCAGGACCTAACAAGTCCAGAGGGATAACCCCGAAACCAAACACGCTACCCAAAACCAGGACCTAACAAGTCCAGAGGGATAACCCCAAAACCAGGACCTAACAAGTCCAGAGGGATAACCCCGAAACCAAACACGGTACCCAAAACCAGGACCTAACAAGTCCAGAGGGATAACCCCAAAACCAAACACGATACCCAAAACCAGGACCTAACAAGTCCAGAGGGATAACCCCAAAACCAAACACGCTACCCAAAACCAGCTACCACCGGCCTGAGGAGAGACACATGAAACGAAGGGGTTAATACGCTAATAGGAAGGTAGTTGTAATCGATAACACACCTCGTTTATCCTCCTCAGGACTTTGAAAGGCCCCACACCCTGCGGCCCCAGCTTCCGGCAGGGCAGGCGGAGGGGTAGGTTTTGGGTCGAGAGCCAGACCCTGTCCCCTGGTACAAACACGGGGGCCTCACTGCGGTGGCGGTCAGCGCCCCTCTTCTCAGGTAGGCTCGTTGAGAACAAGTTCTCATTTACAACTGCGACCTGGCCAATAAAGCAAACCAGTACCACACAAACAACAACACAGAGTTACACATGGAATAAACAAACATACTGCCAATAGTACAACAGAGAAAGTCTATATACAGTGTATGCAAATGAGGTAGGATAAAGGAGGTAAGGCAATAAATAGGCCATAGTGGTGAAATGATGAGTGTGCAAGTAACGGTACTGGGGTGCAAAGGAGCAAAATAAATAAAATAAATAACAATAACAATATCAAATCAAATGTATTTATATAGCCCTTCTTACATCAGCTGATATCTCAAAGTGCTGTACAGAAACCCAGCCTTAAACCCCAAACAGCAAGCAATGCAGGTGTAGAAGCACGGTGGCTAGGAAAAACTCCCTAGAAAGGCCAAAACCTAGGAAGAAACCTAGAGAGGAACCAGGCTATGAGGGGTTGCCAGTCCTCTTCTGGCTGTGCCGGGTGGAGATTATAACAGAACATAGCCAAGATGTTCAAATGTTCATAAATGACCAGCATGGTCAAATAATAATAATCACAGTAGTTGTCGAGGGTGCAGCAAGTTAGCACCTCAGGAGTAAATGTCAGTTGGCTTTTCATAGCCGATCATTAAGAGTATCTCTACCGCTCCTGCGGTCTCTAGAGATATGGTGATGAGGTAGTTGGATGGGCTATTTACAGATGGGCTATGTACATGTGCAGTGATCTGTGAGCTGCTCTGACAGCTGGTGCTTAAAGCTAGTGAGGGAGATATGAGTCTCCTGCTTCAGTGATTTTGTCACGACTTCCTCCGAAGTCGGTCCCTCTCCTTGTTCGGGCGGCGTTCGGCGGTCGAAGTCATCGACCTTCTAGCCATCGCTGATCCTCTTTTCATTTTCCATTGGTTTTGTCTTGTCTTGTATCACACCTGGTTCCAAATCCCATTCATTACATGTTGTGTATTTATTAACCCTCTGTTCCCCCTCATTGTCCTTGTCGGTGATTGTTTGTTTGCTTTGTGGAAGATTATGTTCTGGTGTGCGATGGGGTTTGTACCCATTTATATTGGTATATTTTTGGTTTTCAGAGTTTTGAGCACATATAAAATGGCTCCGTTTTATACCAAGTTCATTATCCTGCGGCTGACCTCCCTGCCACCAGCACGCACCCTGACAGAATCACCGACCAGGACAATGAGGGGGAACAGAGGGCAATGCCACCAGCACACACCCTGACAGAATCACCGACCAGGACAATGAGGGGGAACAGAGGGCAATGCCACCAGCACGCACCCTGACAGAATCACCGACCAGGACAATGAGGGGGAACAGAGGGCAATGCCACCAGCACGCACCCTGACAGAATCACCGACCAGGACAATGAGGGGGAACAGAGGGCAATGCCACCAGCACGCACCCTGACAGAATCACCGACCAGGACAATGAGGGGGAACAGAGGGCAATGCCACCAGCACGCACCCTGACAGAATCACCGACCAGGACAATGAGGGGGAACAGAGGGCAATGCCACCAGCACGCACCCTGACAGAATCACCGACCAGGACAATGAGGGGGAACAGAGGGCAATGCCACCAAATACTAATTGAGTGTATGTAAACTTCTGACCCACTGGGAATGTGATAAAAGAAACAAAAGCTGGAATAAATCATTCTCTCTGCTAATTTTCTGACATTTGACATTCTTTAAAATAAAGTGGTGATCCTAACTGACCTAAAAACAGGGAATTGTTACTAGGATTAAATGTTAGGAATTGTTTAAAACTGAGTTTAAAATGTATTTGGCTGAGGTGTATGTAAACTTCTGAATTCAACTGTACATTTGAACAGCATACAGGACAAACAAACTGGTTCTTCAACGTTGGTTTAGTGGAAAAATATTAAAACGGACTACAGGCAATGTATTGGAAGACTTCTAACAGATTTTATTCTTAAAATACCAGAAATGTATGATAGCTAATATTTCTGAAATCATAATATAAACATCTTAATGACAGAAGTTAAAATATATTGCATCCCAGCACCTCCTCTGATCTCTTTCTCTCGCTCAGACACACACAGGTGATAGGTGGTTGTAAATGTGGACATTGACAGTGATAAGTACTATTGTTGACATTTGGTTCAAGGTCTTAAAAGTCATACTTACTTTCTGTTTGTAACACTTCATGACACATAACTGACAGAAAGAAGCGGTTACCATGAAAGTGATGCCCACAACACAGGAAACCATAGAGAAAGCAGCTGTGCTACTGACATGCTGAGGCCCATAAAGTCAGACAGCAGCCCTCCCACCTATGCTCCACCCACTGCCAATCAACCTACAACCAGAGACGGAAAGAGAAAGCGATACATCTCACTGGCTCTTTTTCCTGGTTCATTTGAAGTCAGCGAAACAAGCAGAACAGACCCAGCTACTATCGCAATTGGTGTTTATGGGAGAACCACCCCTTAAGCAGAGCCTGGAACGGTGACCAAGGTAAATGGACAACGGTAAACCGCGTCTTCATTTATCTGAAACGTAATAAAGCCCTTTTTTTTTCTTTTTTTTTTTTAAATATAGTCGTTGACATTCAAAGAGCTGACATTCTGAGCCTCAAGTCGGTAGATTATCATGTCTCTGTCAGACCTTTATACACCCTCTTTGCTACAATCTTACCCAAATGCATGATGGGGGTCTGCCACAACTTCTGGCCCCAGCGCCCCCCACCTGACGCCCATGATGCCCAGCCCCTCATCGCTAAACAATGGTGAGCCACAGAGGGAGGAGAAAGGGGGGGGGGGGACTTCTCTTCTAAACACTGAACATTCAAATCAAATCTAGTGCATGATGTTGATTGGTTGTATACAGTATGATGATATGTAAAAAGAAACAAAACAAAAAACATCTTATATCATACAAACTATATAAAATACATTAACTTGCATTGTGAATTTAAACCAATGTATGGAGTGGTGAATCAATTAGAGAAACAAGTGGTCAGACACTGATAGTAGTTGTATTGTATCTCCACCTTGTGTTTCAGCAGTACTGATGATAGCCAGCAGGGGGCAGACAGGATACAGCTCAAAAAGAGACGTTGGTGTCACATCAGCTGCCTGTTTCTGTTCCTGGTCGTGATGATGATTGTGGTCATCCTGGTAATTGACCTCAAAGACCGGATCTCACCTTCAACAACGAATCCGGCAGCAAACATGTCAGTTAGGATTCTGGCCACTCCTCCTCCGTATGTGTCCCCAGGACCGTACCATGTAGAATACCCATCAGAGTACATCTTCATCCTGGATGAGCCAGAGAAATGCCGGGAGCAGAACCCCTTCCTGGTTCTGATGGTGCCAGTGGCGCCCTATAACAGGGACGCTCGTGACGCCGTCCGCAGTACTTGGGGCAGTGAGAGGCAGGTACTGGGCAAAGAGGTCCGTCTGTTCTTCCTGCTGGGACTGCCCAGTGGAGAGGAGACAGAGCAGCTCCAGGAGAAGGTGCTGCAGGAGAGCAAAGAGCACCAGGATCTGCTGCAGAGCGACTTCATAGACGGCTACAAAAACCTGACCATCAAGACCATGGTGATGATGGAGTGGCTGAGCTCTCGCTGCCCCAACGCCTCCTACGCCATGAAGATCGACTCAGACATGTTCCTCAACGTGAACACCTTGGTCAACATGCTGCTTCACGCTCCAAAGCAGAACTACATGACTGGACTAGTGGCCCGACGGGGCGCCGTTCTAAGAGACCGTAACTCCAAATGGTATCTTCCAATGGAGGTGTTTCCTGAACCGGTATATCCACCTTACGCTCTGGGCCTGGGCTATGTCTTCACCTTAGACCTCCCCAGGAAGCTGGTGGAGGCGTCCAGGCATGTTAAAGCCGTCTACATAGAGGATGTGTATCTGGGACTGTGTATGAAACACCTGGGCATCCGGCCTACTGACCCCCCGAGTGACAACCTCTTCCAAGGGTATGCAGGAGCCCAGAACCGCTGTCACTACATGGCTGTTATCACGACCATCCTCGACACTCCTCAAAAGCTTCTGGAAGTATGGAGAAACTTACACCAACCTGGGCCTGTCTGTCAGTGAAAACAACACTCTGGGAAAGACAAATAGCCTTGAGGTTAGAGCGTTTGGCCAATAACCCAAAAAGGTTGATGGTTCCAATGCCGGAGCTGACAAAATGGCAAATCTGTCACTGTGCCCTTGAGCAAGCACTTAACCCCAGTGCTCCATGGGTGCTGGACATTGGTGTCCCTGACCGTGACCTCCCTGTGGGTGTCTTGTTTGTTTCTGTGGATGTGGTAGAGAAGGATCACCTTATCTCTGTGTTTCTGTGGATGTGGTAAAGGATCACCTTATCTCTGTGTTTCTGTGGATGTGGTAGAGAAGGATCACCTTACCTCTGTGTTTCTGTGGATGTGGTAGAGAAGGATCACCTTACCTCTGTGTTTCTGTGGATGTGGTAGAGAAGGATCACCTTATCTCTGTGTTTCTGTGGATGTGGTAGAGAAGGATCACCTTTTCTCTGTGTTTCTGTGGATGTGGTAGAGAAGGATCACCTTATCTCTGTGTTTCTGTGGATGTGGTAAAGGATCACCTTACCTCTGTGTTTCTGTGGATGTGGTAGAGAAGGATCACCTTACCTTTGTGTTTCTGTGGATGTGGTAGAGAAGGATCACCTTACCTCTGTGTTTCTGTGGGTGTGGTCGAGAAGGATCACCTTATCTCTGTGTTTCTGTGGATGTGGTAGAGAAGGACCACCTTATCTCTGTGTTTCTGTGGATGTGGTAGAGACGGATCACCTTATCTCTGTGTTTCTGTGGATGTGGTAGAGACGGATCACCTTATCTCTGTGTTTCTGTGGATGTGGTAGAGAAGGATCACCTTATCTCTGTGTTTCTGTGGATGTGGTAGAGACGGATCACCTTATCTCTGTGTTTCTGTGGATGTGGTAGAGACGGATCACCTTATCTCTGTGTTTCTGTGGATGTGGTAGAGAAGGATCAGCTTACCTCTGTGTTTCTGTGGATGTGGTAGAGACGGATCACCTTATCTCTGTGTTTCTGTGGGTGTGGTCGAGAAGGATCACCTTATCTCTGTGTTTCTGTGGATGTGGTAGAGAAGGATCACCTTACCTCTGTGTTTCTGTGGATGTGGTAGAGAAGGATCACCTTATCTCTGTGTTTCTGTGGATGTGGTAGAGAAGGATCACCTTATCTCTGTGTATCTGTGGATGTGGTAAAGGATCACCTTATCTCTGTGTTTCTGTGGATGTGGTAGAGAAGGATCACCTTATCTCTGTGTTTCTGTGGATGTGGTAGAGAAGGATCACCTTTTCTCTGTGTTTCTGTGGATGTGGTAGAGAAGGATCACCTTATCTCTGTGTTTCTGTGGATGTGGTAAAGGATCACCTTACCTCTGTGTTTCTGTGGATGTGGTAGAGAAGGACCACCTTATCTCTGTGTTTCTGTGGATGTGGTAGAGACGGATCACCTTATCTCTGTGTTTCTGTGGATGTGGTAGAGACGGATCACCTTATCTCTGTGTTTCTGTGGATGTGGTAGAGAAGGATCACCTTATCTCTGTGTTTCTGTGGATGTGGTAGAGACGGATCACCTTATCTCTGTGTTTCTGTGGATGTGGTAGAGACGGATCACCTTATCTCTGTGTTTCTGTGGATGTGGTAGAGAAGGATCAGCTTACCTCTGTGTTTCTGTGGATGTGGTAGAGAAGGATCAACTTACCTCTGTGTTTCTGTGGATGTGGTAGAGAAGGATCAACTTACCTCTGTGTTTCTGTGGATGTGGTAGAGAAGGATCACCTTACCTCTGTGTTTCTAACAGTGGTGGGAAATTGTACCCAAATCTCATACTTGAGTCAAAGTAAAGATACCTTAATAGAAAATAACTCAAGTAAAAGTGAAAGTCCCCCTGTAAAATATTACTTGAGTGAAAGTCTAAAGGTATTTGGATATAAATCTGCTTAATTAACTATCAAAAGTAAAAAGTACAGGTATAAATCAATTCAAATTCCTTATATTAAGCAAACCAGACGGCACTATTTTCTAGTTTTTTAAAAACATTTTCAGATAGCCAGGGGCCACACGCCAACACTGAGACACTCCAACACTGAGGCACTCCAACACTGAGACACTCCAACACTGAGACACTCCAACACTGAGACACTCCAACACTGAGACACTCCAACACTGAGACACTCCAACACTGAGGCACTCCAACACTGAGACACTCCAACACTGAGACACTCCAACACTCAGACACTCCAACACTGAGACACTCCAACACTGAGACACTGAGACACTCCAACACTGAGACACTGAGACACTCCAACACTGAGACACTCCAACACTGAGACACTCCAACACTGAGACACTCCAACACTGAGACACTCCAACACTCAGACACTCCAACACTGAGACACTCCAACACTGAGACACTCCAACACTGAGACATTATTTACAAACACAGCATTTGTGTTTAGTGAGTCCTCCAGATCAGAGGCAGTAGGGATGACCAGGAATGTTCTCTTGATAATTGTGTGAATTGGACCATTTTCCTGTCCTGCTAAGCGTTCAAAATGTAACGACTATTTTTGGGCGTCGGAGAAAATGTATGGAGTAAAAATAACATTATTTTTTTTAGGAATGGAGTGAAGTAAAAGTAAAAAGTTGTCAAAAATGACCATATTAGAGACACACATTTCTTTCACAAAGAATTAGAAAACAAATCCAATTTTGATAATCTGTCCTTCTGCCCCTGAACAAGGCAGTTAACCCACTGTTCCCCTGTAGGCCGTCATTGAAAATAAGAACTTGTTCTTAACTGACTTGCCTAGTTAAATAAACATGTCTATTGGGTAAAAATTCCACAGTGTGAAATCACAGCAGCAAGATGTGTGACTTGTTGCCACAAGAAAAGGGCAAACCAGTGAAGAACAAACACCATTGTAAATACAACCCATATTTATGTTTATTTATTTTCCTTTTTGTACTTTATTTCCACATCATTACAACACTGTACATAGACATAATATGAGCTGACAAAATGGCAAATCTGTCGCTGTGCCCTTGAGCAAGGCACTTCACCCCAATGCTCCATGGGTGCTGGACAATGG
Organism: Salvelinus fontinalis; assembly: GCF_029448725.1. NCBI lineage: Eukaryota > Metazoa > Chordata > Actinopteri > Salmoniformes > Salmonidae > Salvelinus > Salvelinus fontinalis. Next base: position 68,136 of record NC_074699.1, read on the forward strand.
TGTCCCTGTCCGTGACCCCGCTCCCTGTGGGTGTCCTGGGGGCAGCTGGGATATGAAGAAACACATTACCATCACATACCTGTGCACACGGTGTATGTTTTCTCTTACTGACATTCAGAGTCTAGAACCCAAAGACAACAGTCACAGCCCAAACAACACAACCAAAGACAACAGTCACACCTCAAACAACACAACCAAAGACAACAGTCACAGCTCAAACAACACAACCAGAGACAACAGTCACAGCCCAAACAACACAACCAGAGACAACAGTCACAGCTCAAACAACACAACCAGAGACAACAGTCAGAGCACAAACTACACAACCAAAGACAACAGTCACAGCTCAAACAACACAACCAAAGACAACAGTCACAGCTCAAACAACACAACCAAAGACAACAGTCACAGCTCAAACTACACAACCAAAGACAACAGTCACAGCTCAAACAAAACAACCAAAGACAACAGTCACAGCTCAAACAACACAACCAAAGACAACAGTCACAGCTCAAACAACACAACCAAAGACAACAGTCACAGCTCAAACTACACAACCAAAGACAACAGTCACAGCTCAAACAACACAACCAAAGACAACAGTCACAGCTCAAACAACACAACCAAAGACAACAGTCACAGCTCAAACAACACAACCAAAGACAACAGTCACAGCTCAAACAACACAACCAAAGACAACAGTCACAGCTCAAACTACACAACCAGAGACAACAGTCACAGCTCAAACAACACAACCAAAGACAACAGTCATAGCTCAAACAACACAACCAAAGACAACAGTCACAGCTCAAACAACACAACCAAAGACAACAGTCACAGCTCAAACAACACAACCAGAGACAACAGTCACAGCACAAACAACACAACCAAAGACAACAGTCACAGCTCAAACAACACAACCAAAGACAACAGTCACAGCTCAAACAACACAACCAATGACAACAGTCACAGCTCAAACAACACAACCAAAGACAACAGTCACAGCTCAAACAACACAACCAAAGACAACAGTCACAGCTCAAACAACACAACCAAAGACAACAGTCACAGCTCAAACAACACAACCAAAGACAACAGTCACAGCTCAAACAACACAACCAAAGACAACAGTCACAGCTCAAACAACACAACCAAAGACAACAGTCACAGCTCAAACAACACAACCAAAGACAACAGTCACAGCTCAAACAACACAACCAAAGACAACAGTCACAGCTCAAACTACACAACCAGAGACAACAGTCACAGCTCAAACAACACAACCAAAGACAACAGTCATAGCTCAAACAACACAACCAAAGACAACAGTCACAGCTCAAACAACACAACCAGAGACAACAGTCACAGCACAAACAACACAACCAGAGACAACAGTCACAGCACAAACAACACAACCAAAGACAACAGTCACAGCTCAAACAACACAACCAAAGACAACAGTCACAGCTCAAACACAACCAATGACAACAGTCACAGCTCAAACAACACAACCAAAGACAACAGTCACAGCTCAAACAACACAACCAAAGACAACAGTCACAGCTCAAACAACACAACCAAAGACAACAGTCACAGCTCAAACAACACAACCAAAGACAACAGTCACAGCTCAAACAACACAACCAAAGACAACAGTCACAGCTCAAACAACACAACCAAAGACAACAGTCACAGCTCAAACTACACAACCAAAGACAACAGTCACAGCACAAACAACACAACCAAAGACAACAGTCACAGCTCAAACTACACAACCAAAGACAACAGTCACAGCTCAAACAACACAACCAAAGACAACAGTCACAGCTCAAACAACACAACCAAAGACAACAGTCACAGCTCAAACAACACAACCAAAGACAACAGTCACAGCTCAAACAACACAACCAAAGACAACAGTCACAGCTCAAACAACACAACCAAAGACAACAGTCACAGCTCAAACAACACAACCAAAGACAACAGTCACAGCTCAAACAACACAACCAAAGACAACAGTCACAGCTCAAACAACACAACCAAAGACAACAGTCACAGCTCAAACAACACAACCAAAGACAACAGTCACAGCTCAAACTACACAACCAGAGAACCCAGTCACAGCTCAAACAACACAACCAAAGACAACAGTCACAGCTCAAACAACACAACCAAAGACAACAGTCACAGCTCAAACAACACAACCAGAGACAACAGTCACAGTTCAAACAACACACCCAGAGACAACAGTCACAGCTCAAACAACACAACCAAAGACAACAGTCACAGTTCAAACAACACAACCAAAGACAACAGTCACAGCTCAAACAACACAACCAAAGACAACAGTCACAGTTCAAACACCACAACCAAAGACAACAGTCACAGCTCAAACACCACAACCAAAGACAACAGTCACAGCTCAAACAACACAACCAAAGACAACAGTCACAGCTCAAACAACACAACCAAAGACAACAGTCACAGCTCAAACAACACAACCAAAGACAACAGTCACAGCTCAAACAACACAACCAAAGACAACAGTCACAGCACAAACAACACAACCAAAGACAACAGTCACAGCTCAAACTACACAACCAAAGACAACAGTCACAGCTCAAACAACACAACCAGAGAACCCAGTCACAGCTCAAACAACACAACCAAAGACAACAGTCACAGCTCAAACAACACAACCAAAGACAACAGTCACAGCTCAAACTACACAACCAAAGACAACAGTCACAGCTCAAACAACACAACCAAAGACAACAGTCACAGCTCAAACAACACAACCAGAGACAACAGTCACAGTTCAAACAACACACCCAGAGACAACAGTCACAGCTCAAACAACACAACCAAAGACAACAGTCACAGTTCAAACAACACAACCAAAGACAACAGTCACAGCTCAAACAACACAACCAAAGACAACAGTCACAGCTCAAACAACACAACCAAAGACAACAGTCACAGCTCAAACTACACAACCAAAGACAACCGTCACAGCTCAAACGACACAACCAAAGACAACGGTCTCAGAGTTTTGAAGTAACTAAAACCCGCAGACAGGAAGGGGTGCAGACAGAGACAGTGTGACAGTGCAATCGTTCACTTCCCCTGTCATTTACTGTAAAAGGAAGTCAGCGTTTGGGAGACTGAGACGCCTGATACTGAGGATGAATTCAGAATGACACCTTATCCTCTATATAGTCTCTGGTCAAAAATAGTGTCCTATATAGGAGATAAATGACTGTTTCCTCGATTTAGTCTCTGGTCAAAAAATAGTGTCCTATATAGGGAAACAATGACACCTTATCCCCTATATAGTCTCTGGTCAAAAAATATTGTCCTATATAGGGAAACAATGACACCTTATCCCCTATATAGTCTATGGTCAAAAATAGTGTCCTATATAGGGAAACAATGACACCTTATCCCCTATATAGTCTCTGGTCAAAAATAGTGTCCTATATAGGGAAACAATGACACCTTATCCCCTATATAGTCTCTGGTCAAAAAATAGTGCCCTATATAGGGGATAAAAAGTAGTGTATTATATAGGGAATAGGGTGCCACTGAGACAATAGTGCACAAGGATGAGAACGATAAACAACACTGATCATTTGGTTCACAGTAGTTTACCGACAGATCAGGATCACCCTGGTTTGAGAAAACTTCCAGAATTTCATTTTACCAGGCATGTCAGTTAAGAACAAATTCTTATTTTCAATGACAGCCTAGGAACAGTGGGTTTAACTGCCTTGTTCAGGGGCAGAACAACAGATTTGAACCTTGTCAGCTCAGGGATTCGATCTTGCAACCTTTCGGTTACAAGTCCAATGCTCTAACCACTAGGCTACCTGCCGCCCCAGATTGATGTATGTACTCTGAAATAAAGTATTTTTTTTATACAACTCGACATGAATAATTGTAGACGTAAAAGCCTACATCGAATATTAGTCTATGTTGCCTATTTGTTTACCACTGTCAAGAATGGCAAGCAATTTTTGTTGAATATATTGACTTCGTTTTCATCCTGTATTTGAATATATACGTGGTTTGTTGCCCACGTCCATGTGCTCTTTAAGATGTTGGCTAGGTCTCTACGCTCCACTTGATCAACAGGACTTGGTTGTTTGCCCGACAGTCCTGTTCCAAGTTCCCCGTCTAAATCCACAAAAACACATTCAGCCAGGAAGTTGCCCGGAAACACAGCCTGGTCTCATAGACTAGACGTAACATAATAAATGTGGGGGGAAAACAGACATTCAAATGAGAATGATATGTTATGTTTGGTATGGTTACGTAAGACAGAAGGTTACTCAAGTCAGAAACTAGAGGAGGGGGTCTGGTCGGGGGGTGGATATGTGGGTGTATAACGTGAACGTCTAGCAACCCAAAGGTTATGTGTTCGAATCTCATCACGGATTAGAAACTTTTCAACTACTTACTGCTTTTTAGCTACATGCACAGTCTTTTCAGAAATGGATCATTCAGATAGATATTTAGTGTCAAATTGACTCAATGGTTGTAAATTAGGCCCATGGTCCCCTATTGAACACTGAATAGTCTCATCATCATGTCCCTTGGCTTATCTCCCCTTCAGAAGAGTCCTGTTGGACTGAAACATGAGATAGCTTATCTCCCCTTCAGAAGAGTCCTGTTGGACTGAAACATGAGATAGCTTATCTCCCCTTCAGAAGAGTCCTGTTGGACTGAAACATGAGATAGCTTATCACCCCTTCAGAAGAGTCCTGTTGGACTGAAACATGAGATCGCTTATCTCCCCTTCAGAAGAGTCCTGTTGGACTGAAACATGAGATAGCTTATCTCCCCTTCAGAAGAGTCCTGTTGGACTGAAACATGAGATAGCTTATCTCCCCTTCAGAAGAGTCCTGTTGGACTGAAACATGAGATAGCTTATCACCCCTTCAGAAGAGTCCTGTTGGACTGAAACATGAGATCGCTTATCTCCCCTTCAGAAGAGTCCTGTTGGACTGAAACATGAGATAGCTTACCCCCCCTTCAAAAGAGTCCTGTTGGACTGAAACATGAGATAGCTTATCTCCCCTTCAGAAGAGTCCTGTTGGACTGAAACATGAGATAGCTTATCTCCCCTTCAGAAGAGTCCTGTTGGACTGAAACATGAGATAGCTTATCTCCCCTTCAGAAGAGTCCTGTTGGACTGACACATGAGATAGCTTATCTCCCCTTCAGAAGAGTCCTGTTGGACTGAAACATGAGATAGCTTATCTCCCCTTCAGAAGAGTCCTGTTGGACTGAAACATGAGATAGCTTATCTCCCCTTCAGAAGAGTCCTGTTGGACTGACACATGAGATAGCTTATCTCCCCTTCAGAAGAGTCCTGTTGGACTGAAACATGAGATAGCTTATCTCCCCTTCAGAAGAGTCCTGTTGGACTGAAACATGAGATAGCTTATCTCCCCTTCAGAAGAGTCCTGTTGGACTGACACATGAGATAGCTTATCTCCCCTTCAGAAGAGTCCTGTTGGACTGAAACATGAGATAGCTTACCTCCCCTTCAGTGTGTGTGTGTGTGTGTGTGTGTGTGTGTGTGTGTGTGTGTGTGTGTGTGTGTGTGTGTGTGTGTGTGAAAGAGAGAGAAATAGACACACACACATACCTGTTCACACAATGAAATAATAAAACACTACATTCACTGCCTCTGCCAGACTGTGGCCTGTGCTGATGGACTGTCACGCACTAAAGCGTAGTGGGTGCAGAGTCAGGCGCAGGAGGCAGAAAGTACTGAGTAGTGCTTTATTAGGCACAGGGAAAATACGTGCACTCCAACACTCACGGGCGCAGACAAACACGATACCCAAAACCAGGACCTAACAAGTCCAGAGGGATAACCCCGAAACCAAACACGCTACCCAAAACCAGGACCTAACAAGTCCAGAGGGATAACCCCAAAACCAGGACCTAACAAGTCCAGAGGGATAACCCCGAAACCAAACACGGTACCCAAAACCAGGACCTAACAAGTCCAGAGGGATAACCCCAAAACCAAACACGATACCCAAAACCAGGACCTAACAAGTCCAGAGGGATAACCCCAAAACCAAACACGCTACCCAAAACCAGCTACCACCGGCCTGAGGAGAGACACATGAAACGAAGGGGTTAATACGCTAATAGGAAGGTAGTTGTAATCGATAACACACCTCGTTTATCCTCCTCAGGACTTTGAAAGGCCCCACACCCTGCGGCCCCAGCTTCCGGCAGGGCAGGCGGAGGGGTAGGTTTTGGGTCGAGAGCCAGACCCTGTCCCCTGGTACAAACACGGGGGCCTCACTGCGGTGGCGGTCAGCGCCCCTCTTCTCAGGTAGGCTCGTTGAGAACAAGTTCTCATTTACAACTGCGACCTGGCCAATAAAGCAAACCAGTACCACACAAACAACAACACAGAGTTACACATGGAATAAACAAACATACTGCCAATAGTACAACAGAGAAAGTCTATATACAGTGTATGCAAATGAGGTAGGATAAAGGAGGTAAGGCAATAAATAGGCCATAGTGGTGAAATGATGAGTGTGCAAGTAACGGTACTGGGGTGCAAAGGAGCAAAATAAATAAAATAAATAACAATAACAATATCAAATCAAATGTATTTATATAGCCCTTCTTACATCAGCTGATATCTCAAAGTGCTGTACAGAAACCCAGCCTTAAACCCCAAACAGCAAGCAATGCAGGTGTAGAAGCACGGTGGCTAGGAAAAACTCCCTAGAAAGGCCAAAACCTAGGAAGAAACCTAGAGAGGAACCAGGCTATGAGGGGTGGCCAGTCCTCTTCTGGCTGTGCCGGGTGGAGATTATAACAGAACATAGCCAAGATGTTCAAATGTTCATAAATGACCAGCATGGTCAAATAATAATAATCACAGTAGTTGTCGAGGGTGCAGCAAGTTAGCACCTCAGGAGTAAATGTCAGTTGGCTTTTCATAGCCGATCATTAAGAGTATCTCTACCGCTCCTGCGGTCTCTAGAGATATGGTGATGAGGTAGTTGGATGGGCTATTTACAGATGGGCTATGTACATGTGCAGTGATCTGTGAGCTGCTCTGACAGCTGGTGCTTAAAGCTAGTGAGGGAGATATGAGTCTCCTGCTTCAGTGATTTTGTCACGACTTCCTCCGAAGTCGGTCCCTCTCCTTGTTCGGGCGGCGTTCGGCGGTCGAAGTCATCGACCTTCTAGCCATCGCTGATCCTCTTTTCATTTTCCATTGGTTTTGTCTTGTCTTGTATCACACCTGGTTCCAAATCCCATTCATTACATGTTGTGTATTTATTAACCCTCTGTTCCCCCTCATTGTCCTTGTCGGTGATTGTTTGTTTGCTTTGTGGAAGATTATGTTCTGGTGTGCGATGGGGTTTGTACCCATTTATATTGGTATATTTTTGGTTTTCAGAGTTTTGAGCACATATAAAATGGCTCCGTTTTATACCAAGTTCATTATCCTGCGGCTGACCTCCCTGCCACCAGCACGCACCCTGACAGAATCACCGACCAGGACAATGAGGGGGAACAGAGGGCAATGCCACCAGCACACACCCTGACAGAATCACCGACCAGGACAATGAGGGGGAACAGAGGGCAATGCCACCAGCACGCACCCTGACAGAATCACCGACCAGGACAATGAGGGGGAACAGAGGGCAATGCCACCAGCACGCACCCTGACAGAATCACCGACCAGGACAATGAGGGGGAACAGAGGGCAATGCCACCAGCACGCACCCTGACAGAATCACCGACCAGGACAATGAGGGGGAACAGAGGGCAATGCCACCAGCACGCACCCTGACAGAATCACCGACCAGGACAATGAGGGGGAACAGAGGGCAATGCCACCAGCACGCACCCTGACAGAATCACCGACCAGGACAATGAGGGGGAACAGAGGGCAATGCCACCAAATACTAATTGAGTGTATGTAAACTTCTGACCCACTGGGAATGTGATAAAAGAAACAAAAGCTGGAATAAATCATTCTCTCTGCTAATTTTCTGACATTTGACATTCTTTAAAATAAAGTGGTGATCCTAACTGACCTAAAAACAGGGAATTGTTACTAGGATTAAATGTTAGGAATTGTTTAAAACTGAGTTTAAAATGTATTTGGCTGAGGTGTATGTAAACTTCTGAATTCAACTGTACATTTGAACAGCATACAGGACAAACAAACTGGTTCTTCAACGTTGGTTTAGTGGAAAAATATTAAAACGGACTACAGGCAATGTATTGGAAGACTTCTAACAGATTTTATTCTTAAAATACCAGAAATGTATGATAGCTAATATTTCTGAAATCATAATATAAACATCTTAATGACAGAAGTTAAAATATATTGCATCCCAGCACCTCCTCTGATCTCTTTCTCTCGCTCAGACACACACAGGTGATAGGTGGTTGTAAATGTGGACATTGACAGTGATAAGTACTATTGTTGACATTTGGTTCAAGGTCTTAAAAGTCATACTTACTTTCTGTTTGTAACACTTCATGACACATAACTGACAGAAAGAAGCGGTTACCATGAAAGTGATGCCCACAACACAGGAAACCATAGAGAAAGCAGCTGTGCTACTGACATGCTGAGGCCCATAAAGTCAGACAGCAGCCCTCCCACCTATGCTCCACCCACTGCCAATCAACCTACAACCAGAGACGGAAAGAGAAAGCGATACATCTCACTGGCTCTTTTTCCTGGTTCATTTGAAGTCAGCGAAACAAGCAGAACAGACCCAGCTACTATCGCAATTGGTGTTTATGGGAGAACCACCCCTTAAGCAGAGCCTGGAACGGTGACCAAGGTAAATGGACAACGGTAAACCGCGTCTTCATTTATCTGAAACGTAATAAAGCCCTTTCTTTTTTTTATTTTTTTTATATATAGTCGTTGAGATTCAGAGAGCTGACATTCTGAGCCTCAAGTCGGTAGATTATCATGTCTCTGTCAGACCTTTATACACCCTCTTTGCTACAATCTTACCCAAATGCATGATGGGGGTCTGCCACAACTTCTGGCCCCAGCGCCCCCCACCTGACGCCCATGATGCCCAGCCCCTCATCGCTAAACAATGGTGAGCCACCGAGGGAGGAGAAGTGGGGGGGGACTTCTCTTCTAAACACTGAAAATTCAAATCAAATCTAGTGAATGATGTTGATTGGTTGTATACAGTATGATGAAGTGAACATAGTTCATATGTAAAAAGAAACAAAAAAACATCTTATATCATACAAACTATATAAAATACATGAACTTGCATTGTGAATTTAAACCAATGTATGGAGTGGTGAATCATTTAGAGAACAAGTGGTCAGACACTGATAGTAGTTGTATTGTATCTCCACCTTGTGTTTCAGCAGTACTGATGATAGCCAGCAGGGGGCAGACAGGACACAGCTCAAAAAGAGACGTTGGTGTCGCATCAGCTGCCTGTTTCTGTTCCTGGTCGTGATGATGATTGTGGTCATCCTGGTAATTGACCTCAAAGAACGCATCTCACCTTCAACAACCAATCCAGCAGCTAACATGTCAGTTAGGATTCTGGCCACTCCTCTTCCGTATGTGTCCCCAGGACCGTACCATGTAGAATACCCATCAGAGTACATCTTCATCCTGGATGAGCCAGAGAAATGCCGGAAGCAGAACCCCTTCCTGGTTCTGATGGTGCCAGTGGCGCCCTATAACAGGGACGCTCGTGACGCCGTCCGCAGTACTTGGGGCAGTGAGAGGCAGGTACTGGGCAAAGAGGTCCGTCTGTTCTTCCTGCTGGGACTGCCCAGTGGAGAGAAGACAGAGCAGCTCCAGGAGAAGGTGCTGCAGGAGAGCAAAGAGCACCAGGATCTGCTGCAGAGCGACTTCATAGACAGCTACAAAAACCTGACCATCAAGACCATGGTGATGATGGAGTGGCTGAGCTCTCGCTGCCCCAACGCCTCCTACGCCATGAAGATCGACTCAGACATGTTCCTCAACGTGAACACCTTGGTCAACATGCTGCTTCACGCTCCAAAACAGAACTACATGACTGGACTAGTGGCCCGATGGGGCGCCGTTCTAAGAGACCGTAACTCCAAATGGTATCTTCCAATGGAGGTGTTTCCTGAACTGATATATCCACCTTACGCTCTGGGCCTGGGCTATGTCTTCACCTTAGACCTCCCCAGGAAGCTGGTGGAGGCGTCCAGGCATGTTAAAGCTGTCTACATAGAGGATGTGTATCTGGGACTGTGTATGAAACACCTGGGCATCCGGCCTACTGACCCCCCCAATGGAAACCTCTTCCAGGTTTCCCCTGTGGCTTATGACCGCTGCACCTACTCGCGGCTGATAGCCACAACCACATACAGTATCACTCACCAGGTCAACGCATGGACAGACCTACACAAACCTGGTCCTCCCTGCTGATCTCATAGAGTAACAAAAAGTTTCTGCAATATTGAAGGTCCCCAAGAACACAGTGGCCTCCATCAATCTTAAATAGAAGAAGTTTGGAACCACCAAGACTCTTCCTAGAGCTGGCCGCCAAGCCAAACTGAGCAATCGGTGGAGAAGGTCCTTGGTCAGGGAGGTGACCAAGAACGCGATGGTCATTCTGACAGAGCTCTAGAGTTCCTCTGTGGAGATGAGAGAATCTTCCAGAAGGACAATGATCTCTGCAGCACTCCACCAATCAGGCCTTTATGGTATGCTGTGGGGATGTTTTCAATGCCAGTGACTGGGAGACTAGTCATGATTGAGGCAAAGATGAACGGAGCAAAATACAGAGAGATCATTGATGAAAACCTGCTCCAGAGCACTCAGGACCTCAGACTGGGGTTACAGTTCACCTTCCAACAGGACAAAAACCCTAAGCACCCAGCCAAGACAATGCAGGAGTGGCTTCGGGACAAGTCTCTGAATGTCCTTGAGTGGCCCAGCTAGAGCCTAGACTTGAACCCAATCGAACATTTCTTGATAGATCTAAAAACAGCTGTGCAGCAACACTCCTCATCTAACCTGAAAGAGCTTGAGAGACTCTGCAGAGAAGAATGAGAGAAACTCCTCAAATACAGGTGTGCCAAGCTTGTAGCGTCATACCCAAGAAGACTCAAGGTTGTAATCACTGCCAAAGGTGCTTTGACAAAGTACTGAGTAAAGGGTCTGAATACTTTCCAAAGGCAAAATTTTCTAAAATCCTGTTTTTGCTTTGTCAATATGGGGTATTGTGTGTAGATTGATGAGGGGAAATAACTATTTAATACATTTTAGAATAAGGCTTTAACCTACCAAAATGTGGAAAAAGTCAAGGTGTCTGAATACTTTCCAAAGGCTCTGTATACCTTGGTGAAGAACATTTACACCCTGAAGGACCAGTTTCTTCACGTTACGTCCTTTGGGAGAATGTTGTTTTTCTCTGAACCAAGGCAGACACCTTGCCTCACCGGTTTTTCATTCAAAAGCCTTTTTTAAACAAAGACTGAGAGCAGCAGTTATCTGTCTAACATGGACTAAGAAATGGATTCACCGGGTTGGGTCTGTCTGTGGTGAATGTGTGTACTACACTGAAGCAGCAGACACCCAGAACAAGTTAAACAGGTTTATTGTAATAGAGACTAGTTGGCTGTGTTTAGACAGGCAGACCAATTCTGTTCTTTTATACACTAAATGTTCATTTGACCAATAATCACATCTATTTCAGAACTGATCTGATGGTCAAAAGTCTAAACACAGCCGCTGCACTGCACTTCATAATCAGGTTTGCCTTTTCCCAGAGTGCATCTGTAACAGGTTAATTTGACCCTGCTTCTCACAGCAGGGAAAATAACACTGGAGCAGCAGAACATGTAGATTATAATTAACAACTTTTTGGTTGTCGTAGGGGTTGATATAGTTTTCGTGAGGGCAAATCATGTTTGAAATGTTAAAGTGGAAATTACAAACTTTAGAACCCTTTTTAAACCACTAAAATTGGCATTTCCTGCTACGCAGGAATATTCTCTGTGACAACAGAGTGATCAAATAGACAGCAGATCTGTGTAGTTCCTGACGGAAAGAAGTGAAGGGGAACTGTGAAGGCTTTGGCTGTAGAGGCAATAGAATAGTAGACCAGGCACTTTCCCCAAAGTCACAAGTCAGGGGGAACTGTGAAGGCTTTGGCTGTAGAGGCAATAGAATAGTAGACCAGGATGAAGGGTGTCATTTGGGGCCAAGCATTGTCACCAAAGTCACAAGTCAAAAGTTTTTTTATTTTCTTTATTTAACTAGGCAAGTCAGTAAAGAACAAATTCTTATTTACAATGACCGGCCTACACCGGCCAAACCCAGACGACACTGGGCCAATTGTGCGCCGCCCTAACAGGACTCCCAAACACGGCCGGTTGTGATACAGCCTGGAATCGAACCAGGGTGTCTGTAGTGACGCCTCAAGCACTGAGATGCAGTGCCTCAGACCGCTGCGCCACTCAGGAGCCCCAAGTCAAGAAGCTTCGTATGAGCTGTAGTGTTTATTATGTGGCGGAAGGAGGAAGGTTTAGTCCAGCTATCAGGAAGAGATGCTACCTTGCATTCATTTTGCACTTGGCAGGGTCAGAGGGAATGTGGTTTGCCTGAGAGTTTGTGCCAACTGCGTTGATGACAGCTGAGACGGCACACTGAGGAGGACCTATCACTTCCTCCTTCGTTCTTGACAGAGATGTAATCTGGTGACTTTGTAATGCATTTCCACTTTGATTAAAATGTTTTAATAATGATTATGGTGATGTTTCTAATTTTGGATTAGAAGAGAGTTAAAACACACAAAACAATATTTGTCTGCCCAAAGGGCCTGTTACACAGATGATGTTTAGACTACAGTGTGATTAGACCAGGGCTGATGTTTAGGCTACAGTGTGGTTAGACCAGGGCTGATGTTTAGGCTACAGTGTGGTTAGACCAGGGCTGATGTTTAGACTACAGTGTGGTTAGACCAGGGCTGATGTTAGACCAGGGCTCATGTTTAAACTACAGTGTGATTAGACCAGGGCTGATGTTTAGGCTACAGTGTGGTTAGACCAGGGCTGATGTTTAGACTACAGTGTGGTTAGACCAGGGCTGATGTTAGACCAGGGCTGATGTTTAAACTACAGTGTGATTAGACCAGGGCTGATGTTTAGGCTACAGTGTGGTTAGACCAGGGCTGATGTTTAGGCTACAGTGAGGTTAGTACAGGGCTGATGTTTAGACTACAGTGTGATTAGACCAGGGCTGATGTTTAGGCTACAGTGTGGTTAGACCAGGGCTGATGTTTAGGCTACAGTGTGATTAGACCAGGGCTGATGTTTAGACTACAGTGTGATTAGACCAGGGCTGATGTTTAGACTACAGTGAGGTTAGACCAGGGCTGATGTTTAGACTACAGTGTGGTTAGACCAGGGCTGATGTTTAGGCTACAGTGAGGTTAGTACAGGGCTGATGTTTAGACTACAGTGTGATTAGACCAGGGCTGATGTTTAGGCTACAGTGAGGTTAGACCAGGGCTGATGTTTAGACTACCGTGTGGTTAGACCAGGGCTGATGTTTAGGCTACAGTGTGATTAGACCAGGGCTGATGTTTAGGCTACAGTGAGGTTAGACCAGGGCTGGAATAAAACCCTGCACAACCAGTAGCTATCCTGGAGGATGGCAGCCACCCTTGATATAACATTGTAGAAAAAGGGAAAGGGTTACACCAAAAAGGTATTGTACTGAAACATTGACCACAACACATGAACGGAGGTACAATCTTCTTGTCACGCCCTGGCTATAGAGAGGCTTTTTATTCTCTATTTTGGTTAGGCCAGGGTGTGACTAGGGTGGGCAGTCTATGTTCTTTTTTCTATGTTTTTGTGTTTCTATGTGTTTGGCCTGGTATGGTTCCCAATCAGAGGCAGCTGTCAATCGTTGTCTCTGATTGAGAACCATACTTAGGTAGCCTGTTCCCACCTGTGTTGGTGGTTGTTTTCTGTTTTGTGTGTATACCTTACAGAACTGTTTCGTTTCGTTCTCTCCCTTTGTTGTTTTTTTGTCATTTCAGTGTTCAGTTTATTTTATGACATTAAAATGAACACTTACCACGCTGCACCTTGGTCCTCTTCTCCTTCTTCCAAGGACAATCGTTACACTTGTGTTCAGGAGATATTTATATTATTTTACTGTTTTTATTTAATTAAAATAGTTATTTTATGGCTGTAATGTCTGTACATAAAGAGGGGTTTTACATGTTGAGTAGTCCTCTCATCATTATTGTTACAACGATCTATCCATGCTCATAGTTATGTATGGTCAGTAGAAGGTTTATGTTTATATAGTGTATAGACTAGTCTCTGGAGAAGCTAGCTGGGGACCAGCGCTGGGTTCAGAGGTTATAAAGTGTATAGGCTAGTCTCTGGAGAAGCTAGCTGGGGGACCAGTGCTGGTTTGGCTCTGGGTTCAGAGGTTATAAAGTGTATAGACTAGTCTCTGGAGAAGCTAGCTGGGGGACCAGCTCTGCTTTGGCTCTGGGGTTCAGAGGTTATAAAGTGTATAGACTAGTCTCTATAGAAGCTAGCTGGGGGACCAGCGCTGGGTTCAGAGGTTATAAAGTGTATAGACTAGTCTCTGGAGAAGCTAGCTGGGGGACCAGCGCTGGGTTCAGAGGTTATAAAGTGTATAGACTAGTCTCTGGAGAAGCTAGCTGGGGGACCAGCGCTGGGTTCAGAGGTTATAAAGTGTATAGACTAGTCTCTGGAGAAGCTAGCTGGGGGACCAGCGCTGGTTTGACTCTGGGTTCAGAGGTTATAAAGTGTATAGACTAGTCTCTGGAGAAGCTAGCTGGGGACCAGCGCTGCTTTGGCTCTGGGTTCAGAGGTTATAAAGTGTATAGACTAGTCTCTGGAGAAGCTAGCTGGGGGACCAGCGCTGCTTTGGCTCTGGGTTCAGAGGTTATAAAGTGTATAGACTAGTCTCTGGAGAAGCTAGCTGGGGGACCAGCGCTGCTTTGGCTCTGGGGTTCAGAGGTTATAAAGTGTATAGACTAGTCTCTGGAGAAGCTAGCTGGGGGACCAGCTTTGGGTTCAGAGGTTATAATGTGTATAGACTAGTCTCTGGAGAAGCTAGCTGGGGGACCAGCGCTGCTTTGGCTCTGGGGTTCAGAGGTTATAAAGTGTATAGACTAGTCTCCGGAGAAGCTAGCTGGGGGACCAGCTTTGGGTTCAGAGGTTATAATGTGTATAGACTAGTCTCTGGAAAAGCTAGCTGGGGGACCAGCGCTGCTTTGGCTCTGGGGTTCAGAGGTTATAAAGTGTATAGACTAGTCTCTGGAGAAGCTAGCTGGGGGACCAGCTCTGGGGTTCAGAGGTTATATAGTGTATAGACTAGTCTCTGGAGAAGCTAGCTGGGGGACCAGCGCTGCTTTGGCTCTGGGGTTCAGAGGTTATAAAGTGTATAGACTAGTCTCTGGAGAAGCTAGCTGGGGGACCAGCGCTGCTTTGGCTCTGGGGTTCAGAGGTTATAAAGTGTATAGACTAGTCTCTGGAGAAGCTAGCTGGGGGACCAGCGCTGCTTTGGCTCTGGGTTCAGAGGTTATAAAGTGTATAGACTAGTCTCTGGAGAAGCTAGCTGGGGACCAGCGCTGGGTTCAGAGGTTATAAAGTGTATAGACTAGTCTCTGGAGAAGCTAGCTGGGGGACCAGCACTGGTTTGGCTCTGAGTTCTGAGATTATAAAGTGTATAGACTAGTCTCTGGAGAAGCTAGCTGGGGGACCAGCGCTGCTTTGGCTCTGGGTTCAGAGGTTATAAAGTGTATAGACTAGTCTCTGGAGAAGCTAGCTGGGGGACCAGCGCTGCTTTGGCTCTGGGTTCAGAGGTTATAAAGTGGATATAGAATGATTATTTGTTTTATATGAACATGAGTACAAACAATGGTTGAAAAAGAAAAGTACAGTCTCACAGGAGTTCAGATACAATAACCTAATAACCAACGTTATGACAGACGAGCTGTCTTCTTCAGGGTATAATGACAAACCCTGCGGGTCACTAGTTTATATAGTGTCAAAGGACACACACAGGTGTCTGTAATCATGGTATAATGACAAACCCTGCGGGTCACTAGTTTATATAGTGTCAAAGGACACACACAGGTGTCTGTAATCATGGTATAATGACAAACCCTGCGGGTCACTAGTTTATATAGTGTCAAAGGACACACACAGGTGTCTGTAATCATGGTATAATGACAAACCCTGCAGGTCACTAGTTTATATAGTGTCAAAGGACACACACAGGTGTCTGTAATCATGGTATAATGACAAACCCTGCGGGTCACTAGTTTATATAGTGTCAAAGGACACACACAGGTGTCTGTAATCATGGCCGGCTGTGGCTTGATATCATTGGTTAATTTACAGATATAAATAGAACGTATAAAAAACATGAATGGATAACATGAGATCATAGATACAATTTGGCTATATAGGCCTTCAAACATTTACAATAGCAAAACCACAATAATCACAAGAATGGCTTCAGATCAAAGACATTTGTCCTTTTCCTCCAGGCATTGGGAACAAACAATTGAGACCGAAGGGACAAAGGGTGTTTAAATGAAAGATCCAGGCAGCCTCTCGTTGTAACAATAAATAGTGGAGATCACCCCCTCCTCTCAAGTGTTTAACTTCCCTTAGCCAGCGCCTCGCCTAAACAGCTGTGTGTTTCTTTCACCTCCAGAGTTCCTGAAGATGAGAGAGTATGTCTGCTGTATGATCTTGGGGAAATAGAAAATTAAATCCATGTCGTGATTTATTGCCCTCTGTGTGACGACCTGAGACATGTTGGTGATAACCCTGAAGGATTCTGGGTTACGGGACGAGCAGAGGCTTGAATTCTCTTTCAGTCGGGGCGTGGTTGAGATAGCTCAGATAGTTCCCAATGCCTGGAGGAAAATTACAAACGTATTGGTTGGTATAGTAGGGCTAGATGGTAGATGGTTGTGTAGTGGGGCTAGATGGTAGATGGTAGATGGTTGTGTAGTGGGGCTAGATGGTAGATGGTAGATGGTTGTGTAGTGGGGCTAGATGGTAGATGGTTGTGTAGTGGGGCTAGATGGTAGATGGTTGTGTAGTGGGGCTAGATGGTAGATGGTTGTGTAGTGGGGTTAGATGGTAGATGGTTGTGTAGTGGGGCTAGATGGTAGATGGTTGTGTAGTGGGGCTAGATGGTAGATGGTAGCTGGTTGTGTAGTGGGCCTAGATGGTAGATGGTTGTGTAGTGGGGTTAGATGGTAGATGGTTGTGTAGTGGGGCTAGATGGTAGATGGTTGTGTAGTGGGGCTAGATGGTAGATGGTTGTGTAGTGGGGCTAGATGGTAGATGGTAGATGGTTGTGTAGTGGGGTTAGATGGTAGATGGTTGTGTAGTGGGGCTAGATGGTAGATGGTAGATGGTTGTGTAGTGGGGCTAGATGGTAGATGGTTGTGTAGTGGGGCTAGATGGTAGATGGTTGTGTAATGGGGCTAGATGGTAGATGGTAGATGGTTGTGTAGTGGGGCTAGATGGTAGCTGGTTGTGTAGTGGGGCTAGATGGTAGATGGTAGATGGTTGTGTAGTGGGGTTAGATGGTAGATGGTTGTGTAGTGGGGCTAGATGGTAGATGGTTGTGTAGTGGGGCTAGATGGTAGATGGTTGTGTAGTGGGGCTAGATGGTAGATGGTTGTGTAGTGGGGCTAGATGGTAGATGGTTGTGTAGTGGGGCTAGATGGTAGATTGTTGTGTAGTGGGGCTAGATGGTAGATGGTTGTGTAGTGGGGCTAGATGGTAGATGGTAGATGGTTGTGTAGTGGGGTTAGATGGTAGATGGTTGTGTAGTGGGGCTAGATGGTAGATGGTTGTGTAGTGGGGCTAGATGGTAGATGGTAGATGGTTGTGTAGTGGGGCTAGATGGTAGATGGTTGTGTAGTGGGGCTAGATGGTAGATGGTTGTGTAGTGGGGCTAGATGGTAGATGGTTGTGTAGTGGGGCTAGATGGTAGATGGTTGTGTAGTGGGGCTAGATGGTAGATGGTTGTGTAGTGGGGCTAGATGGTAGCTGGTTGTGTAGTGGGGCTAGATGGTAGATGGTAGATGGTAGCTGGTTGTGTAGTGGGGCTAGATGGTAGATGGTTGTGTAGTGGGGCTAGATGGTAGCTGGTTGTGTAGTGGGGCTAGATGGTAGATGGTTGTGTAGTTGGGCTAGATGGTAGATGGTTGTGTAGTGGGGCTAGATGGTAGATGGTAGATGGTTGTGTAGTGGGGCTAGATGGTAGATGGTTGATGGTTGTGTAGTGGGGTTAGATGGTAGATGGTAGATGGTTGTGTAGTGGGGCTAGATGGTAGATGGTTGTGTAGTGGGGCTAGATGGTAGATGGTAGATGGTTGTGTAGTGGGGCTAGATGGTAGATGGTTGTGTAGTGGGGCTAGATGGTAGATGGTTGTGTAGTGGGGCTAGATGGTAGATGGTTGTGTAGTGGGGCTAGATGGTAGATGGTTGTGTAGTGGGGCTAGATGGTAGATGGTTGTGTAGTGGGGCTAGATGGTAGATGGTAGATGGTTGTGTAGTGGGGCTAGATGGTAGATGGTTGATGGTTGTGTAGTGGGGCTAGATGGTAGATGGTTGTGTAGTGGGGCTAGATGGTAGATGGTTGTGTAGTGGGGCTAGATGGTAGATGGTTGTATAGTGGGGCTAGATGGTAGATGGTAGATGGTTGTGTAGTGTGGCTAGATGGTAGATGGTTGTATAGTGGGGCTAGATGGTAGATGGTAGATGGTTGTGTAGTGGGGCTAGATGGTAGATGGTTGTGTAGTGGGGCTAGATGGTAGATGGTTGTGTAGTGGGGCTAGATGGTAGATGGTTGTGTAGTGGGGCTAGATGGTAGATGGTTGTGTAGTGGGGCTAGATGGTAGATGGTAGATGGTTGTATAGTGGGGCTAGATGGTAGATGGATGTGTAGTGGGGCTAGATGGTAGATAGTAGATGGTTGTGTAGTGGGGCTAGATGGTAGATGGTTGTGTAGTGGGGCTAGATGGTTGCTGGTTGTGTAGTGGGGCTAGATGGTAGATGGTAGATGGTTGTGTAGTGGGGCTAGATGGTAGATGGTAGATGGTTGTGTAGTGGGGTTAGATGGTAGATGGTTGTGTAGTGGGGTTAGATGGTAGATGGTTGTGTAGTGGGGCTAGATGGTAGATAGTAGATGGTTGTGTAGTGGGGCTAGATGGTAGATGGTTGTGTAGTGGGGTTAGATGGTAGATGGTTGTGTAGTGGGGCTAGATGGTAGATGGTTGTGTAGTGGGCCTAGATGGTAGATGGTTGTGTAGTGGGGCTAGATGGTAGATGGTTGTGTAGTGGGGCTAGATGGTAGATGGTTGTGTAGTGGGGCTAGATGGTAGATGGTTGTGTAGTGGGGCTAGATGGTAGATGGTTGTGTAGTGGGGCTAGATGGTAGATGGTAGATGGTTGTGTAGTGGGGCTAGATGGTAGATGGTTGATGGTTGTGTAGTGGGGTTAGATGGTAGATGGTAGATGGTTGTGTAGTGGGGCTAGATGGTAGATGGTTGTGTAGTGGGGCTAGATGGTAGATGGTAGATGGTTGTGTAGTGGGGCTAGATGGTAGATGGTTGTGTAGTGGGGCTAGATGGTAGATGGTTGTGTAGTGGGGCTAGATGGTAGATGGTTGTGTAGTGGGGCTAGATGGTAGATGGTTGTGTAGTGGGGCTAGATGGTAGATGGTTGTGTAGTGGGGCTAGATGGTAGATGGTAGATGGTTGTGTAGTGGGGCTAGATGGTAGATGGTTGATGGTTGTGTAGTGGGGCTAGATGGTAGATGGTAGATGGTTGATGGTTGTATAGTGGGGTTAGATGGTAGATGGTAGATGGTTGTGTAGTGGGGCTAGATGGTAGATGGTTGTGTAGTGGGGCTAGATGGTAGATGGTAGATGGTTGTGTAGTGGGGTTAGATGGTAGATGGTTGTGTAGTGGGGCTAGATGGTAGATGGTTGTGTAGTGGGGCTAGATGGTAGATGGTTGTGTAGTGGGGCTAGATGGTAGATGGTTGTGTAGTGGGGTTAGATGGTAGATGGTTGTGTAGTGGGGCTAGATGGTAGATGGTTGTGTAGTGGGGCTAGATGGTAGATGGTGGTGTAGTGGGGCTAGATGGTAGATGGTTGTGTAGTGGGGCTAGATGGTAGATGGTAGATGGTTGTGTAGTGGGGTTAGATGGTAGATGGTTGTGTAGTGGGGCTAGATGGTAGATGGTTGTGTAGTGGGGCTAGATGGTAGATGGTTGTGTAGTGGGGCTAGATGGTAGATGGTTGTGTAGTGGGGCTAGATGGTAGATGGTTGTGTAGTGGGGTTAGATGGTAGATGGTTGTGTAGTGGGGCTAGATGGTAGATGGTAGATGGTTGTGTAGTGGGGCTAGATGGTAGATGGTTGTGTAGTGGGGCTAGATGGTAGATGGTTGTGTAGTGGGGCTAGATGGTAGATGGTTGTGTAGTGGGGCTAGATGGTAGATGGTTGTGTAGTGGGGCTAGATGGTAGATGGTTGTGTAGTGAGACTAGATGGTAGATGGTAGATTGTTGTGTAGTGGGGCTTCCTCCATACCCACATCCTGTGGGTATGGAGGAACCAGGTCCTGGGGTTATGGAGGAGCCAGGCCCTGGGGGTATGGAGGGGCCAGGTCCTAGAGGTATGGAGGGGCCAGGTCCTGGGGGTATGGAGGTGCCAGGTCCTGGGGGTATGGAGGAGCCAGGTCCTGGGGGTATTGAGGTGCCAGGTCCTGTTGGTATGGAGGAGCCAGGTCCTGAGGATATGGTGGAGCCAGGTCCTGGGGGTATGGAGGTGCCAGGTCCTGTGGGTATGGAGGAGCCAGGTCCTGGAGGTATGGAGGGGCCAGGTCCTGGGGATATGGAGGAGCCAGGTCCTGGGGGTATGGAGGGGCCAGGTCCTAGAGGTATGGAGGGGCCAGGTCCTGGGGATATGGTGGAGCCAGGTCCTAGAGGTATGGAGGAACCAGTTCCTGGGGGTATGGAGGAGCCAGGTCCTGGGGGTATGGAGGGGCCAGGTCCTAGAGGTATGGAGGAACCAGGTCCTGGTGATATGGAGGGACCAGGTCTTGGGGGTATGGAGGGACCAGGTCCTATTTATATGGAGGGGCCAGGTCCAGGGGGTATGGAGGGGCCAGGTCCTGGGGGTATGGATTGGCCAGGTCCTTCGGGGTATGGATTGGCCAGGTCCTGGGGGTTTGGAGGGGCCAGGTCCTGGGGTTAGGGAGGAGCCAAGTCCTGGGGGTATGGAGGGGCCAGGTCCTGGGGATATGGAGGAGCCAAGTCCTGGAGGCATGGATGGGTCAGGTCCTGGAGATATGGAGGAACCAGGTCCTGGGGGTTTGGAGGGGCCAGGTCCTGGGGTTATGGAGGAGCCAAGTCCTGGGGATATGGAGGGGCCAGGTCCTGGGGATATGGAGGAACCAGGTCCTGGGGGTATAGAGGGGCCAGGCCCTGGGGGTATAAAGGGGCCAGGTCCTGGAGGTATGCAGGGGCCAGGTCCTGAGGGTATGGAGGAACCAGGTTCTGGGGGAATGGAGAGGCCAGGTCCTGGGGGTTTGGAGGGGCCAGGTCCTGGGGTTATGGAGGAGCCAAGTCCTGGGGTATGGAGGGGCCAGGTCCTGGGGTTATGGAGGAGCCAAGTCCTGGGGTATGGAGGAGCCAGGTCCTATGGATATGGTGGAGCCAGGTCCTAAATGTATGGAGGAGCCAGGTCCTGGTGATATGGTGGAGCCAGGTCTTGTGGGTATGGAGGAGCCAGGTCCTGCGGGTATGGAGGAACCAGGTCCTGGGGATATGGAGGAACCAGGTCCTAGAGGTATGGAGGAGCCAGGTCCTGGGGATATGGAGGGGCCAGGTCCTGGTGGTATGAAGGGGCCAGGTCCTGGTGGTATGAAGGGGCCAGATGCCTTGGGATATGGAGGAACCAGGTCCTGGGGGGAGGGGCCAGGTCCTGGGGATATGGAGGAACCAGGTTCTGGGGGAACTGAGGGGCCAGGTCCTGAGGGTATGGAGGAACCAGGCTCTGGGGGAATGGAGGGGCCAGGTCCTGGGGGTATGGTGGCGCCAGGTCCTATGTATATGGAGGAAACAGGTCCTGGGGTTATGGAGGGGCCAGGTCTTGGTGGTATGGAGAGACCAGGTCCTATTTATATGGAGGGGGCAGGTCCTGGGGGTATGGAGGGGCCAGGTCCTGCGGTTATGGAGGGGCCAGGTCCTGGGGGTATGGAGGGGCCAGGTCATTCGGGGTATGGATTGGCCAGGTCCTGGGGGTTTGGAGGGGCCAGGTCCTGGGGTTATGGAGGAGCCAAGTCCTGGGGTTATGGAGGAGCCAAGTCCTGGGGGTATGGAGGGGCCAGGTCCTGGGGATATGGAGGAGCCAAGTCCTGGAGGCATGGATGGGTCAGGTCCTGGGGATATGGAGGGACCAGGTCCTGGGGGGTTGGAGGGGCCAGGTCCTGGGGTTATGGAGGAGCCAAGTCCTGGGGATATGGAGGGGCCAGGTCCTGGGGATATGGAGGAGCCAAGTCCTGGAGGCATGGATGGGCCAGGTCCTGGGGATATGGAGGAACCAGGTCCTGGGGGTATAGAGGGGCCAGGTCCTGGGGGTATGGAGGGGCCAGGTCCTGGGTGTATGCAGGGGCCAGGTCCTGAGGGTATGGAGGAACCAGGTTCTGGGGGAATGGTGGGGCCAGGTCCTAGGTATTTGGAGGAAACAGGTCCTTGGGATATGGAGGGGACAGGTCCTGTGGGTATGGAGGAGCCAGGTCCTGCGGGTATGGAGGAGCCAGGTCCTGGGTTTATGGAGGAACCATGTCCTAGAGGTATGGAGGAGCCAGGTCCTGGGGATATGGTGGAGCCAGGTCCTGGGGATATGGAGGAGCCAAGTCCTGGAGGCATGGATGGGCCAGGTCCAGGGGATATGGAGGAGCCAGGTCCTGGAGGTATGCAGGGGCCAGGTCCTGGGGGAATGGAGGGTCCAGGTCCTGGGTGTATGGTGGGGCCGGGTCCTAGGTATATGGAGGAAACAGGTCCTGGGGATATTGAGGGGCCAGGTCCTGGGGGTATGGAGGGGCCAGGTCCTGGGGGTATGCAGGGGCCAGGTCCTGGGGTTATGGAGGGGCAAGGTCCTGGGGGTATGGAGGGGCCAGGTCCTGGGGGTATGGAGAGACCAGGTCATGGGGTTATTTAGGGGCCAGGTCATGGGGTTATTTAGGGGCCAGGTCCTGGGGATATGGAGGGGCCAGGTCCTGGGGATATGGAGGAGCCAAGTCCTGGAGGCATGGATGGGTCATGTCCTGGCGATATGGAGGAACCAGGTCCTGGGGGTTTGGAGGAACCAGGTCCTGGGGGTATAGAGGGGCCAGGTCCTGGGGGTATGGAGGGGCCAGGTCATTCGGGGTATGGATTGGCCAGGTCCTGGGGATATGGTGGAGCCAGGTCCTGGGGATATGGTGGAGCCAGGTCCTGGTTGTATGAAGGAGCCAGGTCCTTGGGATATGGAGGAACCAGGTTCTGGGGGGAGGGGCCAGGTCCTGTGGATATGGAGGAACCAGGTTCTGGGGGAACTGAGGGGCCAGGTCCTGGGGGTATGGAGGGGCCAGTTCCTGGGGGTATGGAGAGACCAGGTCCTGGCGTTATTTAGGGGCCAGGTCCTGGGGGAATGCAGGGGCCATGTCCTGGGGATATGGAGGAACCAGGTTCTGGGGTTATGGAGGGGCCAGGTCCTGGGGATATGGAGGAACCAGGTCCTGGGGTTATGGAGGGGCCAGGTCCTGGGGATATGGAGGGGCCAGGTCCTGGGTTATGGAGGGGCCAGGTCCTGGGGATATGGAGGAGCCAGGTCCTGGGGATATGGAGGAACCAGGTCCTAGAGGGAATGGAGGGGCCAGGTCCAATTATATGGAGGAAACAGGTCCTGGGGATATGGAGGAGCCAGGTCCTGGGGGTATGGAGGGGCCAGGTCCTAGGTATATGGAGGAAACAGGTCCTGGGGATATGGAGGGGCCAGGTCCTGGGGGTATGGAGGGGCCAGGTCCCTGGGATATGGAGGAACCAGGTCCTGGGGTTATGGAGGGGCCAAATCCTGGGGATATGGAGGGGCCAGGTCCTGGGGATATGGAGGAGCCAAGTCCTGGAGGCATGGATGGGTCAGGTCCTGGGGATATGGAGGAACCAGGTCCTGGGGGTTTGGAGGGGCCAGGTCCTGGGGTTGTGGAGGAGCCAAGTCCTGGGGATATGGAGGGGCCAGGTCCTGGGGATATGGAGTAGCCAAGTCCTGGAGGCATGGATGGGCCAGGTCCTGGGGATATGGAGGAACCAGGTCCTGAGGGTATAGAGGGGCCAGGTCCTGGGGGTATGGAAGGGCCAGGTCCTGGGGGTATGCAGGGGCCAGGTCCTGAGGGTATGGAGGAACCAGGTTCTGGGGGAATGGAGAGGCCATGTCCTGGGTGTATGGTGGGGCAAGGTCCTAGGTATATGGAGGAAACAGGTCCTGGGGATATTGAGGGGCCAGGTCCTGAAGGTATGGAGGGGCCAGGTCCTAGGGGTATGCAGGGGCCAGGTCCTGGGGTTATGGAGTGGCAAGGTCCTGGGGGTATGGAGGGGCCAGGTCCTGGGGGTATGGAGAGACCAGGTCCTGGGGTTATTTAGGGGCCAGGTCCTGGGGGAATGCAGGGGCCATGTCCTGGGGTTATGGAGGGGCCAGGTCCTGGGGATATGGAGGAACCAGGTCCTGGGGTTATGGAGGGGCCAGGTCCTGGGGTTATGGAGGGGCCAGGTCCTGGGGATATGGAGGAACCAGGTCCTGGGGTTATGGAGGGGCCAGGTCCTGGGGATATGGAGGGGCCAGGTCCTGGGGTATGGAGGGACCAGGTCCTGGGGGTATGGTGGGGCCAGGTCCTATGTATATGGAGGAAACAGGTGTTGGGGATATGGAGGGGCCAGGTCTTGGGGGTATGGAGGGACCAGGTCCTATTTATATGGAGGGTCCAGGTCCTGGGGGTATGGAGGGGCCAGGTCCTTCGGGGTATGGATTGGCCAGGTCCTGGGGGTTTGGAGGGGCCAGGTCCTGGGGTTATGGAGGAGCCAAGTCCTGGGGGTATGGAGGGGCCAGGTCCTGGGGATATGGAGGAGCCAAGTCCTGGAGGCATGGATGGGTCAGGTCCTGGGGATATGGAGGAACCAGGTCCTGGGGGTTTGGAGGGGCCAGGTCCTGGGGTTATGGAGGAGCCAAGTCCTGGGGATATGGATGGGCCAGGTCCTGGGGATATGGAGGAACCAGGTCCTGGGGGTATAGAGGGGCCAGGTCCTGGGGGTATAAAGGGGCCAGGTCCTGGAGGTATGCAGGGGCCAGGTCCTGAGGGTATGGAGGAACCAGATTCTGGGGGAATGGAGAGGCCAGGTCCTGGGTGTATGGTGGGGCCAGGTCCAAGGTATATGGAGGAAACAGGTCCTGGGGATATTGAGGGGCCAGGTCCTGGGGGTATGGAGGGGCCAGGTCCTGGGGGTATGCACGGGCCAGGTCCTGGGGTTATGGAGAGGCAAGGTCCTGGGGGTATGGAGGGGCCAGGTCCTGGGGGTATGGAGAGACCAGGTCCTGGGGTTATTTAGGGGCCAAGTCCTGGGGGAATGCAGGGGCCATGTCCTGGGGTTATGGAGGAACCAGGTCCTGGGGTTATGGAGGGGCCAGGTCCTGGGGATATGGAGGAACCAGGTCCTGGGGTTATCGAGGGGCCAGGTCCTGGGGATATGGAGGAGCCGGGTCCTGGGGATATGGAGGAACCAGGTTCTGAGGGAATGGAAGGGCCAGGTCCTAGGTATATGGAGGAAACAGGTCCTGGGGATATGGAGGGGCCAGGTCCTAGGTATATGGAGGAAAAAGGTCCTGGGGATATGGAGGGGCCAGGTCCTGGGGGTATGGAGGGGCCAGGTCCTGGGGATATGGAGGAACCAGGTCCTGGGGTTATGGAGGGGCCAGGTCCTGGGGATATGGAGGGGCCAGATCCTGGGGTATGGAGGGGCCATGTCCTGGGGGTATGGAAGGGCCAGGTCCTAGGTATATGGAGGAACCAGGTCCTGGTGTTATGGAGGGGCCAGGGCCTGGGGATATGGAGGAACCAGGTCAAGGGGTTATGGAGGGGCCAGGTCCTGGGGATATGGATGGGCCAGATCCTGGGGTATGGAGGGGACAGGTCCTGGGGTATGGAGGGGACAGGTCCTGGGGTATGGAGGGGCCAGGTCCTGGGGTATGGAGGGGCCAGGTCCTGGGGGTATGGATAGGCCAGGTCCTGGGGTATGGAGGTGCCAGGTTCTGGGGGTATGGAGGAACCAGGTCCTCGGGGTATGAAGGAATTTGGCTTGGTTCGAATAGGACGCAATTTAGGAAGTACAGATTGCACACACACAGTAACACTGCAAGTGACATACTGCAAAATACCTATGTTTGTTCTCAATGCCAGTCAGTAATCCTATTCTTTGGTTTCATCTTGATGTGTTTAAGTTCCGTGTATATTGTACTAAATCAACCAGGAATGACGGGAACAATGGCCATATTCTGAGTGCCTTGCGTACCTGGGGTTACATACTATTTATAATCATTCCAAATACACTAGCTGTGCTTGAGGTTGGCTGTTGACATGGAACCAATAGAATAGTCCTAAAAGTGCAAACCCCGGCCACCTGCCACTCTACAGACAGGCTGAAAAGCATACGCTCAAAGTGTTTGAAAGATTTCGAACAAGAGGCTGTTTGAGGGTCTGGTGCCTTGTCATGTGTTAGTAGAAGTGAAGGTTAATGTCTAAGAGCCTCTGGGGAGTGAAGAAGAACTTAACCCCTTACGACCCACCAGGGGTGCTACAAGGCATCTAGGGAGTGAAGAAGAGACCACTTAATCTAGGGAGTGAAGAAGAGACCACTTAAGTGGTCTATTCTTCACTCCCTAGATGTTGTGCAGCACCCCTGGAGGGTTGTAAGGGGTTAACCCTAACCCCTTACAACCCTCCAGGGGTGCTGCACAGCAGATGACCCACTGCTTCCAGACCCTCCGGTGTTTGTGTGTGTGTGCGTGCGTGCGTGCGTGTTTGTGTGTGTGCGTGTGTGCGTGCATGTGCGTGTGTGTCACAGGGGGTTGGGTTGTGAGCATAAAGACATGGACAATAACGTTAATCGTCTGTTGAGTCCTCCATTGTTCAGTAAATCCCTATTGTTGGACAGGAATATCAAAGGTTTAAGATGACGTGACCAGGTGGTGTTATGTACACAGCGGATGTCCTTTCCTTCTCAGCGACTAAAAATAACAGTAGCCATACCTTTATACCCAAACAGACCTGAGGGGGAGGAGCCGTTCACAGTGTTGCATCACACCATTGACTTGTTTTGCATCATGCCGTTAGACATTACAGAGTCTGAAAGGAATGTTTGCAGTGTTACTAAGTGATATGCAGGTTCAGAGTTCAACGTAATGCTGCTGCTATCTGAGGTAATTCACTGGAAATAGGAATATACAATGTGATCACATGGGGAGAGGTTGTAAAAACACATATAGACATTACCAGTCAAACGTTTGGACAACACCGACTCATTTTAGGGTTTTTCTTTCTTTTTTTTACTATTTTCAACATTGTAGAATAATAGTGAAGACATCAAAACTATGAAATAACACATATGGAATCATGTAGTAACCAAAAAAGTGTTAAACAAATCAAAATAGGAGCCCCGTGTGGCTCAGTTGGTAGAGCATGGCGCTTGCAACGCCAGGGTTGTGGGTTCGATTCCCACGGGGGGCCAGTACAAAAAAATAATAATAATGAATGTACTTGTAAGTCGCTCTGGATAAGAGCGTCTGCTAAACGACTTAAATGTAAAAATATATTTTATGTTTGAGATTCTTCAAAGTAGCCACCCTTTGCCTTGACGACAATTTTTGCACACTCTTGGCATTCTCTCAACCAGCTTAATGAGGTAGTCACCTGGAATGAATTTCAATTCACCGGTGTGCCTGGTTAAAAGTTAATTTGTGGAATTTCTTTCCTTCTTAATGCATGAGTCAATCAGTTGTTCTTGTGACAAGGTCAGGGGGGTTATATAAAAGATAGCCCTATTTGATAAAAGACTACGTCCATATTATGGCAAGAACATTTCAAATAAGTAAAGAGAAACGTCCGTCCATCATTATATGAAGGTCAGTCAATCTGGAAAATGTCTCATGAGGACCATCACAGGAAAGGAAGACCCGGAGTTACCTCTGCTGCAGAGGATAAGTTCATTAGAGTTAACTGCACCTCAGATTGCAGCCCAAATAAATGCTTCACAGAGTTCAAGTAACAGACACATCTAAACATCAACTGTTCAGAGGAGACTGCATGAATCAGGCCTTCATGGTTGAATTTCTGCAAATAAACCACTATTAAAGGACAGCAATAAGAAGAAGATACCTGCTTGGGCCAAGAAGATGAGCAATGGACATCAGACTGGTGGAAATCTGTTTTTTGGTCGGATGAGTCCAAATTTGAGATTTTTGGTTCCAACCACTATGTCTTTGTGAGACGCAGAGTAGGGGAAAGTGGTCAGATGAAGCAGATGCTGAACTACAGGACTGTTTTGCTAGCCCAGACTGGAATATGTTCCGGGATTCTTCCGATGGCATTGAGGAGTATACCACATCAGTCACTTGCTTCATCAATAAGTGCATCGATGACGTCGTCCCCACAGTGACCGTACGTACATACCCCAACTAGAAGCCATGGATTTCAGGTAACATCCACACTGAGCTAAAGGGTAGAGCTGCCGCTTTCAAGGAGCTTATAAGAAATCCCGCTACGCCCTCCGACGAACTATCAAACAGGCAAAGCGTCAATACAGGACTAAGATTGAATCGTACTATACCGGCTTCGACGCTCGTCGGATGTAGCAGGGCTTGCAAACTATTACAGACTACAAAGAGAAACACAGCCGAGAGCTGCCCAGTGACACGAACCTACCAGACGAGCTAAATGACTTCTATGCTCGCTTCGAGGCAAGTAACACTGAAATATGCATGAGAGCACCAGCTGTTCCGGACGACTGTGTGATCACGCTCTCCGTAGCCGATGTGAGTAAGACCAGGTCAACATTCACAAGGCCGTAGGGCCAGACGCATTACCAGGACGTGTACTCCGAGCATGCACTGACCAACTGGCAAGTATCTTCACTGACATTTTCAATCTGTCCCTGTCCGAGGCTGTAATACCAACATGTTTCAAGTAGACCACCATAGTCCCTGTGCCCAAGAACACAAAGGTAACCTGCCTAAATGACTACCAACCCGTAGAACTCACGTCTGTAACCATGAAGTGCTTTGAAAGGCTGGTCATGGCTCACATCAACACCCTTATCCCAGAAACCCTAGACCCACTCCAATTTGCATACAGCACCAACAGATCCACAGATGATGCAATCTCTATTGCACTCAACACTGCCCCCCCCCCCCCCCCCCCCCCTGGACAAAAGAACAGCTATGTGAGAATGCTATTCATTGTTCAACACCATATTGCCCTCAAAGCTCATCACTAAGCTAAGGACCCTGGGACTAAGCACCTCCCTCTGCAACTGGATCCTTAGGGGTGCGTGCTCAGTCCCCTCCTGTACTCCTTGTTCACTCATGACTACATGGCCAGGTACGACTCCAACACCATCATCAATTTTGCCGATGGTAGGCCTGATCACCGATAACGATGAGACAGCCTATAGGGAGGAGGTCAGAGACCTGGTCGTGTGGTGCCAGGACAACAACGTCTCCCTCAAGGTGATCAAGACAAAGGAGATGATTGTGGACTACAGGAAAAGGAGGACCGAGCACGCCCCCATTCACATCGACGGGGCTGTAGTGGAGCAGGTTGAGAGCTTCAAGTTCCTTGGAGTCCACATCACCAACACACTATCATGGTACAAACACACTAAGACATTCATGAAGAGGACACAACAAAGCCTATTCCCCCGCATAATACCGTGTAAGTTGGTTAATGGGCTGGACAGCTGAAACTGTGTTGCATAATACCGTGTAAGTTAGTTAATGGGCTGGGCAGCTGAAACTGTGTATCATAATACGGTGTAAGTTAGTTCATTGGCTGGGCAGCTGAAACTGTGTTGCATAATACCGTGTAAGTTAGTTCGTGGGCTGGGCAGCTGAAACTGTGTTGCATAATACCTTGTAAGTTAGTTAATGGGCTGGACAGCTGAAACTGTGTTGCATAATACCGTGTAAGTTAGTTCATTGGCTGGGCAGCTGAAACTGTGTAGCATAATACCGTGTAAGTTAGTTCATGGGCTGGGCAGCTGAAACTGTGTAGCATGATACAGTGTAATGAAAGTAAAAACGAATAGCCTTCATTAAAATGTATCTGTTCCCTTCAGTTTGATCCTCTGTTCTGTTCATACACTTTGGTTGAAGAGGAAGTAGCGTCAATGTTGCCTTCCCTTTGTCCTCATACTCTATAATAAACAGATACATCAATCTACCAATCAATAATCAAGCCACGTTGTCCTCTGTGTCTCATGTGGTAGAGCATGGCGCTCGCAACTCCATGATAGTGGATTCGATTCCCGGGACCCAACCGTGAAGGAAAATGTAAACATGCACAAGCTGCTTTGGATAACACCGTTTGCTAAATGTCATTTATTATATATTGTGTAACATGTTCAGAACCTTCACTATCGTGAGGGTTGAGAATCGTTATGCTTGTCAACAGATCCTGGAATGAGGAACGTGTGTGATAGAGTGACGGTAAGGAGTCGGGTTTTCAGACTTCAAGACTAGTATCGGCATTGGTGTGGTATGATCTGTACTCCACCCACAATGGGGTTTCCCATCTCTGAGAGAAGTCCTGGTCAAAAGTAGTGCACTATATAGGGAATAGGGTGCCATTTGGGATAGAGTCAATGGATAGATTCATCTCTTTCAGATAGCAGTCACAAAACTAGTAGTGGGCTATGTGGACCTGTAGAGTACTACAACTCACATCAATGCTTTAAAGATGCAATCCGTATTTCATACAATAGCAAATCAGTCACCCCGCCGCTCTCAAATTAATAGACAGAGCTATGAGTTCAAGGACTGAGCATCCGATATCAAAGTTATAGTTTTAACCACGTTTTGAGGCTATACAGTCTTTGTTTACAATTTTTCTTTTTTTTAAATTAACAAACATTTAGGGTTCTGGTGGCGTTAGACAGACAGGTCATGAGGTATTTAGAAGATATACTTTTCGGGAAATCAATGCGTATATAATTAATAGAATGAATATAATTACTCTAATATGACATAATTAATATAATATAATTAATATAATTAATATAATATAATTAATATAATATAATATAATTGATATGATTAATATAATATAATATAATTAATGTGCTATAATATAATTAAAATACTATAATATAATTAATATAATAAATACAATGTAACTAATATG